>NW_016824142.1:92340-150718 GCF_001698545.2 Rhinopithecus bieti
TACAGCGAGTGTACCTGTCTGATTCTTACTTTGGAAGCTTCCTCTCAGGGGTGTACTCCACCCTGTGAGGTGTGGGGTGTCAGACTGCCCCTAGTGGGGGATGTCTCCCAGTTAGGCTACTCAGGGGTCAGTGACCCACTTGAGCAGGCAGTCTGTCCATTCTCAGATCTCAACCTCCGTGTTGGGAGATCCACTGCTCTCTTCAAAGCTGTCAGACTGAGTCATTTGCATCTGCACAGGCCTCTGCTGCTTCCCCTTTTGTTGTTTAGCTGTGCCCTGTCCCCAGAGGTGGATTCTACGGAGACAGGCAGGTTTCCTTGAGCTCCTGGGAGCTCCACCCAGTTCGAGCTTCCCAGCGGCTTTGTTTACCTACTTAAGCCTCAGCAATGGTGGGCGCCCCTCCCCCAGCCTCGCTGCTGCCTTGTGGTTAGATCGCAGACTGCTGTGCTATCAATGAGGGAGGCTCCATGGCGGTGGGACCCTCGAGGCCAGGTGTGGGTATAATCTCCTGTTGTGCCCATTTGCTTAAAGCGCAGTATTGGGGTGGGAATTACCCGATTTTCCACGTGTTGTGTGTCTCAGTTCCCCTCGCTGGGAAAAGGGATTCCCTTCCCCCTTGCGCTTCCCAGGCGAGGCAATGCCTCGCCCTGCTTCTGTTCTCGCTGTTCGGCCTGGTGCAGCTGACCAGCACCAATTGTCCGGCACTCCCCAGTGAGATGACCCCAGTACCTCAGTTGAAAATGCAGAAATCACCGGTCTTCTGTGTTGCTCGCACTGGGAGTTGGAGACTGGAGCTGTTCCTATTCGGCCATCTTGCTCCGCCCCCCAAATACAACATTTCTTAAAAGACTTGGTTTTCTCGTTTCATGGGACAGACACTCATACAAGAACATTCACGTGTATCTAAGATTAGAGTACTGATAATACACACGTGTGTTGTTACAGAAGTGCTCCTCCTCAGGAGTACTCAAAATCTCCTCTCTAGCTATGCCTGAGTTGTAGACAGACCCAAGAGTGGGAATGGTTTACATTTAAAGACATAAAGATAAAAATACAAAGATGAAAAGATATATAAATCTATATAATTTTATACTACTGTGGCAACTCAGTTGATTCCTCTTTTATTTATTTATTTATTTGCATTACAAGTTTTAATTTGAATTCTATAAGATACTTTTGTTCCCAGGAATCTCCTGACTATTCATCATAGCTAGAATTTTCTTATTTTTATGGATATTTAGTTTTTAAGTAAAACAAGTTGACTCAATGACTCTTTGATTAGAGTGATATTTGACTTGAGTGATAGAGTCTCTCTTTGATTACAGTGATAGAATCAGCTGGAAACTAGAAAAATAAATTTAGAAAGTAACCGGAAGGTATGCTCTACCAGTTTGGGTTTTTAGCTATCTTTGCATTAACTTTGAATAGAATTCAAAATCCTTGGGAAAAGAGTGCCAGATTGGATTAGCTTACTTCACCCATTCAAGATAAGGAACTGAGGGAGCATTGAATCATAGTACCACCAAGAGTAAAAGAATGAGAAAGAGTTAGTTTCCCCAAACAAATTTCACTGCATTTAAGAAAATTGTTGCTTGGTAGCCCAAAACAGCAAATCTCCACTAATCTTGTTTAGTGTTGACTGTGGGGCACAAAGCCAAATATTTGAGCATATTTATAGCTTGGAAGAGCTGAGTCTAGATCAACTTTTTTTTCCGTGGTGTTGTTGGTCAGGAAGTATTTGTTTAACTTCGAAAGAGAAGGAAAGCAATATTGTTCTGTACATAGCTCATTTTTTTTCCTTTCAAAGTTCTTTAAAAGCATTAATGCATTAATTTTCACCAATACTCCAAGAAAGAAGAAAGTGTTATTATCCTTGTTTTTCAAGTGAGTAAAGCAAGACAGAAAGAGATTAAGTAACTTGCCAAAGCATGAGGTCCAGATTAGAATTTGTGAATTTGAGCAAGTTTCCCTGTAGCAGCACTTTCCCTCAGTAAAAGCAAGAGGTAGGGACTAGGGCATTGGGGGGAAATTGCAAATACAGAGCTTTTTTCTGCAAATCATTTTCAGCTTGTCATCAAAATTCTGATTTTGCTCCTTGAATACAATAGCAATAGATATGGTAAAAAGTGTCTGCCAAATATACCACAGAATTATAACATTATCCTTTGGTTCAATTTCTATTGGCACCTTCTGAAAAGCCCTGAGGCCATTTCTGCTGTGTCACAAAGCTCCAGTGCCCTCTCCTGTACAGAATTCCCAAGAACAGATCCCCTCTGTGAAGAAAACTTCAGGTTCTCCTGCAAATAGCACTTAAAAAGTAAAAAAAAAGTGTTCTGTCTGGTATCAGGCTCTATGAAATACATTACCACACTGCTTTTCATTTTGGAGCTCAAAGATTGTTGAAAATTATTTTTTCATCCAGTAAATAAATCCCAAATATTTTTGGCATATTTTACTTTAACAATAGTCGAATCCATGGGAGTTTATCATAAACATTATTAATTGGACATGCTAGCTAGCATCATGTTCTGCTTATCAGGAAAAAGTTATATGACATAGGAAGGCACAGAGTCTTAACAGATTCTCAATTAAAATGAGGATAAACATTCCAAACACAGTGAAAGAAATTTCAAAATCATAATGATATTAAAAATAGTAAATCAAAGTGTATCCAGGTAACTCATGCCTCACTTCATCCTTGCCTTTCATTGTAGACATGAATATTGAAACAGAAACCACTGTGATGGGTAAGAAGGTATTTCTGGTCTTACTCAGTGATCAGTATTCCTTCCAATTCTGTTGTATAAGCTTTCTAATTTTCCTTTCCCATTTTTTAGAAGATTTACTCTGTGTTTGGAAATGTACTAAGTACTTTATCTGTGAGCGTAGACCCCAGTTTTTCCCCCTCTGTTTATATCTCACCTCCATAACTCACCAGTCATTTGAAATTAAGTAAGTTACTCAATCTCTCTATGCTTTAGTTTCCTGCTTTATAAACTGGGAATGATATTTATGATTATCTCATAAGATCTGTGAGGAAAATAAATAATGCTCTTGACAAATTCCTGGCACATATTAGGTGTTAATTTTACATTAACTATTGCTGTGAAGTTTCATGATAATTCTACAAGTAGTATTGTATTTGTCATTTCAAAGATGAAGAATTTTAAATTGAATAATCCATAGCTCCTTGATCTCATTTGCTTGCACCTAAATCTAGGCTTCAGTTTCTTTACCCTTATTTTGATTATCTTTGTTACTGGAAAGGGATCCTAATACAGATGCCAAGAAAGGGTCTTTGGAGCTTGGGCAAGAAATAATTCAAGGCGAATCCACAAAGTGAAAGCAAGTTTGTTAAGAAAGCAAAAGAGTAAAAGAATGGCTACTCCATAAGCAGAGCAGCAGCAGGGGCTGCTAACTACATTTACTTATTTCTTGATTATATGCTAAATAATGGGTGAATTATACATGAGTTTTCCAAGATAGGGGTGAGCAATCCCTAGAACTGAAATTTCCTGCCTCTTTTAGCCCATATAGGGTAATTTCCTGATGTTGTCATGGCATCTGCAAACAGTCATGGTGCTGGTGGAAGTGTCTTTTAACATGTTAATGCATTATAATTAATGTTTAATGAGCCATGAGGATGACCAGATGCCACTTTCACCACCATCTTGGTTTTGGTGGGTTTTGGCAGCTTTTCGCCTGCATCTTTACTGCAACCTGTTTTATCAGCAAGGTCTTTGTAACCTGTATCTTGTGCTGACCTCCTATCTCATCCTATGGCGAGAACGCTTAACCTCCTGGGAATGCAGGCCAGTAGGCCTCAGCCTTATTTTACCCAGCACCTATACAAGATGGAGTTGCTCTGTTTCAAACACCTATGACACCTTGATTGATCATTTTGTTTAAACTTCATTTTCCAGCTCTGACCTCAAATCCCTTCAACAATATGGCTTCCATTTTCATCCATGGGCTCTACCAATGATGACCTTGCCTGTACTGGTAACTGCCCGTCCACTGCCAGGACAACTCTGAGCTCTGTGAGACCCAACGATACAGCCTGCTTCCCAAACAGCCATCAATTATTTCTATTGGAGGAGGCTAGAAAATAACAGCTTCATGGGTCTGATTATACCAATGGCTTTCTGATTTTAGCCTACATCAGAATCAGTTAGAGAACTTGATAAAATATATTTCTGGCTTCTATTTCCAGAAGATTTGGTATATCTAGGGTAGGGCTCAACAATTTGAATTTCTAAGTTTACAGAGAATGCTGATACAGCTGCTCTGCGGAACACATTTGAAAAATCATTGGTCTGGGCCGGGCTTGGTGGCTCACGCCTGTAATCCCAGCACTTTGGGAGGCCAAGGTGAGTGGATCACCTGAGGTCAGGAGTTCAAGCAGTCTGACCAAGATGGTGAACCCCATCTCTACTAAAAATACAAAAATTAGCCAGGCGTGGTGGCGGGCGCCTGTAATCCCAGCTACTCAGAAGGCTGAGGAGTAGAATCGCTTGAACCTGGGAGGCAGAGGTTGCAGAGAGGCGAGATCACACCATTACACTCCAGCCTGGGGGACAGAGGGAGATTCCGTCTGAAGAAAAAACAAAGAAACAAAAAACAAAACCATTGGTCTGTGTGTTTTCTCAAAACCCCAGTAGAATATTCCTGTCAGAAAAATAGACGTTTTTTTCCCTCAAATTAAGAAATTGCCAAGTCATTTATGTTAAACTATGGTTATGGTTTTTAGTGAGTTCCAGTTTTAATCAGCATTTGGAAATATCAAGTACTTATTAATATTTACACTCCATAGCAAATTTTACAGCTATTAATTTGAATGTTGCTAGTATGGTTAGAATACAGTTATTTAAACTTGAAAATCAAAAGTGCTTGCATTAAACAGCGTCTTTCTCCTGAGAAATTCAATGTATTCCATACTAGAAAGTTACTTTCTCTGGTATAAAGATAAGAAATTAGTTTTATTTATAATATTTGCAAAGACAAAACTAAGAAGTTGATTTTATCATTAGTTTAAAAACTATAAAAGCACAACCTGACACTGTTATATTTTGAAAATCTACTTCCTATAATTTAGTGATTTTAAAATATTTATATTATTTTCAATCTCACTTCTTTTGACAGTTTCTATTGGGAATAGTAGGTCTATGAAAGGATTACTTGGGTAAAAGACAACTTAATGTTCAAACATATTTGGTAAATTACACACTTGGGCAATCGAGTTTCCTATGTTTTTTAGGATTTATTATATACACATAATTTGAATATCATTCATTTTCAAAGCAATTCAATATAATGCACTACTTTAGTAGTTACTCAATTAATCTAATGTAAACATATTTTTGCGCTTCATAGCCTGTGCTTTATTTTAAATGGCCATGGCAATTGTTCTGGCAAAAAACATAGTTAATACAGATATATAAATATTAAGGTTTTAGGTAAAATAGCTTTAATTACTTATAATTAAATATTTTAAAAATATTTATATTTCCCATTTCAGTATTTGACTAAATGCAGACTTAATGGGATATTAGGAACCTAAAGATTTGCTAGCAACCTGCAGTTTCCATCATGTAAATATTGACACTTCCGGATACTGAATAATGGGTATGACATTTGTGTTCAAATTTCTACTATAATTTTTTGTCTACATAATTCTGTGAAAAGTGTACTTCCCACCTTCCTTGACCAAATTACATGTTTTGAACTTCCTTTTACTATTCTCTGAATTTGATCTTAACCAAATGTGTTTCTTGAATAACGTGTGTACAATATTGCATTGTTAAATTAGGGAAATAATATGGGATTTAAATTTTAATTAAGGCAAACATCTGAGCCAAATGTTATGCAGCTTATTAAAGTAATATTTATGAACTGATTGTGGGATAACAGCAGTTAATTACTGCAGCTCACATTGTAAAAAATATCAAAGTCTAATCTTTCTATAAATCATAATAATTAATTTTATTCACTCATTCACTCACTCTCTTGCTTACTCAATTAAAAAAAGACTGTTTTCTCTATAATGAAATGTGCTCTCTTAATATTAAAATGAGTGATTATAATCTAGGGTTGACTCATGCTCATCAAAAGACTATTTAACTCTTTACATCGTCTTTCTATTTCAAAAGGTCTGCTTTCTTGCCGGACTTTAAGGTCTGCTTTTCATTCACTTAGTTTTTCATTCACTCATTCAGCAAACTTCTGTTGAATACCAACTTTAAGCAAGGCACTATTTGAGTTGAGATAAAAAAGTAATACATTTGTCAAGAAATGACATGTACGTAGTTACTCTAAAGCACACTAGATTTTGAAGTTATATAAGAAATAATTAAACCAAACCCAAAAGCTACTTGAATTCACAGGAAGAATCTGCCTGGAGCTGGAAATGTTTAACATTCAGGTGCCATCTAAATCCTGTGATTATTACTGCAGAAACTCTGTGGTATTTGGGGTCTTTAAGACATTGCTCCATTTGAAAGTGCTCAGTTGATGGAAAAGTCAGTACTTTTGGGGAATTACATATAATTCCCAGAACTCCTAGCACTGAAACTCGACTGCCTTCACAGACAAGGAAACATGGTTGCAGAGACAAAAACTTATAGACTTCCAATTCTCATTCTGGTAATATCCACACTAGTACCTGCTGCCCTTTCATTAAGAGCATTTTCTGCATTGAAGACTTATGCTGGTTGCTCAGGGAAATTAAGATCAAGTAGAGATCACTTTGCTGCAACCCTGAGTCTCTGGGACTGCCTTTAAAATCTCTATAATCATGTAGCATGGAGCTTACAACAACCTCTATAATGTATGTATTAGCTTTGGTTAGAATTTGACACTGATAGTTTAAATTTCAGTCATTCCTAAGACCCATTTATGGCAGTTGGTTTTGTTTAGCTATATAACAACTGTTTGATTCCAAAGGCAGTGCTCTAGTATTGCATCATTTATTAATGAATATTTATTGAGAATAGTTTTTCAATACTATACATTTTTTATATATAATATTAAATAATAGGAAGCTCTGTAAATTTACTTTNGTTATATTTTGAAAATCTACTTCCTATAATTTAGTGATTTTAAAATATTTATATTATTTTCAATCTCACTTCTTTTGACAGTTTCTATTGGGAATAGTAGGTCTATGAAAGGATTACTTGGGTAAAAGACAACTTAATGTTCAAACATATTTGGTAAATTACACACTTGGGCAATCGAGTTTCCTATGTTTTTTAGGATTTATTATATACACATAATTTGAATATCATTCATTTTCAAAGCAATTCAATATAATGCACTACTTTAGTAGTTACTCAATTAATCTAATGTAAACATATTTTGCGCTTCATAGCCTGTGCTTTATTTTAAATGGCCATGGCAATTGTTCTGGCAAAAAACATAGTTAATACAGATATATAAATATTAAGGTTTTAGGTAAAATAGCTTTAATTACTTATAATTAAATATTTTAAAATATTTATATTTCCCATTTCAGTATTTGACTAAATGCAGACTTAATGGGATATTAGGAACCTAAAGATTTGCTAGCAACCTGCAGTTTCCATCATGTAAATATTGACACTTCCGGATACTGAATAATGGGTATGACATTTGTGTTCAAATTTCTACTATAATTTTTTGTCTACATAATTCTGTGAAAAGTGTACTTCCCACCTTCCTTGACCAAATTACATGTTTTGAACTTCCTTTTACTATTCTCTGAATTTGATCTTAACCAAATGTGTTTCTTGAATAACGTGTGTACAATATTGCATTGTTAAATTAGGGAAATAATATGGGATTTAAATTTTAATTAAGGCAAACATCTGAGCCAAATGTTATGCAGCTTATTAAAGTAATATTTATGAACTGATTGTGGGATAACAGCAGTTAATTACTGCAGCTCACATTGTAAAAAATATCAAAGTCTAATCTTTCTATAAATCATAATAATTAATTTTATTCACTCATTCACTCACTCTCTTGCTTACTCAATTAAAAAAAGACTGTTTTCTCTATAATGAAATGTGCTCTCTTAATATTAAAATGAGTGATTATAATCTAGGGTTGACTCATGCTCATCAAAAGACTATTTAACTCTTTACATCGTCTTTCTATTTCAAAAGGTCTGCTTTCTTGCCGGACTTTAAGGTCTGCTTTTCATTCACTTAGTTTTCATTCACTCATTCAGCAAACTTCTGTTGAATACCAACTTTAAGCAAGGCACTATTTGAGTTGAGATAAAAAAGTAATACATTTGTCAAGAAATGACATGTACGTAGTTACTCTAAAGCACACTAGATTTTGAAGTTATATAAGAAATAATTAAACCAAACCCAAAAGCTACTTGAATTCACAGGAAGAATCTGCCTGGAGCTGGAAATGTTTAACATTCAGGTGCCATCTAAATCCTGTGATTATTACTGCAGAAACTCTGTGGTATTTGGGGTCTTTAAGACATTGCTCCATTTGAAAGTGCTCAGTTGATGGAAAAGTCAGTACTTTTGGGGAATTACATATAATTCCCAGAACTCCTAGCACTGAAACTCGACTGCCTTCACAGACAAGGAAACATGGTTGCAGAGACAAAACTTATAGACTTCCAATTCTCATTCTGGTAATATCCACACTAGTACCTGCTGCCCTTTCATTAAGAGCATTTTCTGCATTGAAGACTTATGCTGGTTGCTCAGGGAAATTAAGATCAAGTAGAGATCACTTTGCTGCAACCCTGAGTCTCTGGGACTGCCTTTAAAATCTCTATAATCATGTAGCATGGAGCTTACAACAACCTCTATAATGTATGTATTAGCTTTGGTTAGAATTTGACACTGATAGTTTAAATTTCAGTCATTCCTAAGACCCATTTATGGCAGTTGGTTTTGTTTAGCTATATAACAACTGTTTGATTCCAAAGGCAGTGCTCTAGTATTGCATCATTTATTAATGAATATTTATTGAGAATAGTTTTCAATACTATACATTTTTTATATATAATATTAAATAATAGGAAGCTCTGTAAATTTACTTTTGCACCAATATTTTAAACTTCATTTATTTTGGAGAAAATAAGATATATGTCTAATATAGCTTTAAAACTAATTGGACTTGTCTTCCTCATGCTATTTTCCTCTAGGGATTACTCTTGAGCTACTCTTTATTAATAGCAAGCATGAATGATTTAGCAGCAGAATTGGAACAAATGCATATCCCAGTGTAGAGCTACATCGAATAATCCCTTTATTGAATTTGTATTTTAGCTTAAATCTCACACAGTAACAATCACACTTAAAAAAAGAGTATCCACATTTTATGTACAATGCAAGTAATGAAGCTAGTTCAACTTCATTTCTTAAGAAACCAAAATATTTACACTTTCGATGTATTTTGGTCACCCATTTGAGGCATAACTTACCTTAACTTTGTTTTGAGTAAACATTTAATTTACTGGAGGAACTCCAAAACTAAGATATTATAACACCATTTACTCAAATAGTTGCTCTAATGTTTTTAATGTGTCAATATAACAATGAGATATTTATAGAGAGTCTACTTTTTTCATTGTTTGATATGAACCAAACATCAATTTCTTCAGCTTTTATTGAATAGTGACTTATAATCAGGGGGACTCATTTTATTTACTTATAAAAGTCTTCCTTTACAAATCTTTTTTAAAAACGTACATCCATGTTGTAATCATACATTAATAGAATATCACTCTTTCTCACATCTTATGAATAATAATAACAGCCACTAAAATGAGTGCCTAATTTCAAATAAACTACCCTGAGTTTTAAGTAAATTTTATTTTGTTTAATAATTATAATGCTAAAACTATACAGAATGTTAAGAACACGTTTTAATACAAAGTTATGCTAAATAGGATAAAATAAATAGTATTTGAGTTTACTCAAAAATAAATATTTTCAAAAATAAAGTGAAAAAGCATACGATTGGAAAAAATGCTGAGATGCCAGAAGAAAAAANATGCTGGTTGCTCAGGGAAATTAAGATCAAGTAGAGATCACTTTGCTGCAACCCTGAGTCTCTGGGACTGCCTTTAAAATCTCTATAATCATGTAGCATGGAGCTTACAACAACCTCTATAATGTATGTATTAGCTTTGGTTAGAATTTGACACTGATAGTTTAAATTTCAGTCATTCCTAAGACCCATTTATGGCAGTTGGTTTTGTTTAGCTATATAACAACTGTTTGATTCCAAAGGCAGTGCTCTAGTATTGCATCATTTATTAATGAATATTTATTGAGAATAGTTTTTCAATACTATACATTTTTTATATATAATATTAAATAATAGGAAGCTCTGTAAATTTACTTTTGCACCAATATTTTAAACTTCATTTATTTTGGAGAAAAATAAGATATATGTCTAATATAGCTTTAAAACTAATTGGACTTGTCTTCCTCATGCTATTTTCCTCTAGGGATTACTCTTGAGCTACTCTTTATTAATAGCAAGCATGAATGATTTAGCAGCAGAATTGGAACAAATGCATATCCCAGTGTAGAGCTACATCGAATAATCCCTTTATTGAATTTGTATTTTAGCTTAAATCTCACACAGTAACAATCACACTTAAAAAAAGAGTATCCACATTTTATGTACAATGCAAGTAATGAAGCTAGTTCAACTTCATTTCTTAAGAAACCAAAATATTTACACTTTCGATGTATTTTGGTCACCCATTTGAGGCATAACTTACCTTAACTTTGTTTTGAGTAAACATTTAATTTACTGGAGGAACTCCAAAACTAAGATATTATAACACCATTTACTCAAATAGTTGCTCTAATGTTTTTAATGTGTCAATATAACAATGAGATATTTATAGAGAGTCTACTTTTTTCATTGTTTGATATGAACCAAACATCAATTTCTTCAGCTTTTATTGAATAGTGACTTATAATCAGGGGGACTCATTTTATTTACTTATAAAAGTCTTCCTTTACAAATCTTTTTTAAAAACGTACATCCATGTTGTAATCATACATTAATAGAATATCACTCTTTCTCACATCTTATGAATAATAATAACAGCCACTAAAATGAGTGCCTAATTTCAAATAAACTACCCTGAGTTTTAAGTAAATTTTATTTTGTTTAATAATTATAATGCTAAAACTATACAGAATGTTAAGAACACGTTTTAATACAAAGTTATGCTAAATAGGATAAAATAAATAGTATTTGAGTTTACTCAAAAATAAATATTTTCAAAAATAAAGTGAAAAAGCATACGATTGGAAAAAATGCTGAGATGCCAGAAGAAAAAAAATGTAGCCAAATAAAATACATATTTTTAATATACTGTATTATACTATAAGAGTATTGTAAAACTTGACTTAAAAAATAACTCTTTTTAAAGTTATTTCTAATTTAATACCCAAAAACATATTTTACCTATTTAGCCATTCTTCTATTAATGGACGTTTAGATTAGTTCTAAATTTCACAACATCACAATCTTTGCCAATCTAATGGATGAAACATTTGGGTCTCTGGACTTCTGCTTCCAGGAATGGTGAACAAGATAATTTGAGCCAACCTTCCCAATGAAGACAACTAAAATACCAGAATGATTTTTATATATAGTTTTTATCTATAGTAAATTAATGCTAATTGAATTTATTAATTTATTATATTCATTCTTTTCATGATTACATATTTTTAAAAGCCTGAAATATCAAACAGTGTAGTATGAATCAGAATCCAAAAGATCATACCCAGTTAGAGTTACTTTTGTAGGAATTTGGGGGGCAGATTATATATAGAAATACAGCAATGTGTGTATTTTCACCTTGTGTCCCACAACCTTGATAAACTCACTTATTAGTATTTGAATTGCTATAGCTTAGATGTTTGTCCCCCCAAACTTCATGTTGAAATTTGATCCTTCATGTTGAAGTTCAGACCTAATGGGAGGTGCTTGAGTCATGGGGGCAGATCCCTTACAAATACAAAAAAATTAAAATAGATATAGGGCTTTACAAGCTATCTAATTCTTCTTCAGCAAATGTCTTCTAAGTATTTTTCCTTTTTTTTTCTAAATTATCAAATTTGATGGCATACACTTGTTCATAATATCACCATATTACTTCAGTATCTTTATATCTACAGCAAAGTTCCTTTTCTACTTCTGATTTCAATTATTTGAATCTTCTCTATTTTAATTCCTCTCATTGTTTTCTACTGATTTGCTGTTTTCTGTTGACTGATTGAAGCTCTTTTTAAAATTTATTCATCTCTTTCTTAATTTGCTCTTTCCCTAGCTTCTTAAGGTAATTGTTTTAGACTTTTCATCTCTTCTACCATAAGCATTTATTGCTAAAACTTTCTCTCTAAACATTGCTTTGGCTGCATCTTGCAATTTTTTATAACTTGTGTTTTATTTTATTCAATTCTAAATATTTTCTTTCCTGAATTTTATATTTAAATAGCTTTGAGGGTGCAAGTGATTTTTTGCTTATAAGGATAAATTGTATAGTGGTGAAATCCAGGATTTTAGTGTACTCATCCCTGAATTCTGTACACTGTACACAACAGTAGTTTTTTTATCCCTATCCTCCTCCCACCTCCCCCACTTCTGAGTCTCCAATGTCCATTATACCACTCTGTATGCCTTCGTGTACCTACTCATATCTTAACTCCCACTTATAAGTGAGAAAATGTAACATTTGGTTTTCCATTTCTGAGTTACTTCACTTAAGATAATCGCCTCCAGTTACATCCAAGTTTTTGCAAAAGGCATTATTACTTCATTCATTTTGATGGCTGAATAAGTAGTCCAATAGTAGTTCATTTTCTTTATCCAGTCATCCATGAGTGGGCACTTAGGTTGATTCCATACCTTTGCAACTGTGAATTGTTCTGTGATAAACATGTGTGTGCAGGTGTGTTTTTGATATTACGACTCATTTTCCTTTGGATAGATACCCACCAGTCAGATTGTTGAATCGAAAGATAAACCTGCTTTTTTTTCTTTGAGAAATCTCCGTATTGTTTTTCACAGAGGTTGTACTGATTTACATCTCCATCAGAATTGTATAAGTTTTCCCTTTTCACCACATTTGTGCCAATATTTATTTATTTATTTATTTATTTATTTTATCTTGAGCAGTATCTGAGCTATTATTATTATTATTATTATTATTATTATTATTTTACTTTTAAATAATGGCCATTCTGGTTGTGGTTTTAATTTGCATTTCCCTGATGATTAGTGATGTTGATCATTTTTCAAATGTTTATTGACCATTTATATATCTTCTTTTACAAAAAGTCTGTTCATGTCACTTGTCCACAATTTCATGGGATTGTTTTCTTAAGAAATGTTTGCACCTATGTTCATCAGGGATATTGATCTGTAGTTTTATTTTTCCATTATGTCCCTTCTGGCTTGGTATCAAGGTAATAATGGCTTTATAGAATGAGTTAGGAAGATTCCCTCCTTCTCAATCTTTTGGAATACTTTCAGTATGATTGGTATAAATTCTTCTTTGAATATGTGGTAGAATTCAGCTGTGCATCCATCCAGTCTTGGGTTTTTGTTTCTTGGCAGATTTTTAACTACTGATTGTTATTGGTCTGTTCAGCACTTTTGTTCTTCCTGATTCAAGGTAGGGTGGTTGTATGTTTCCAGAAGTATATTCATTTACTGTAAATTTTCTAGTTTGCATGCATAGAGATATTCATAGTAGTCTCAAATGATTTTTTTATATTTCTGTGGCATCAGTTGTAATGTCTCCATTTTAATTTCTAATTGAACTTATTTGAATCTTCTGTCTTCTCTTTTGGTTAATCTAACTAGTGGTCTACCAATTTCATTTTTTGAAATAAACTAAATTTTGTTTCACTGGTCTTTTGTATTTTTTTGTTTGTTTGTTTTAATTAAGTTTAGTTCTGCTCTGACCTTTTTTATTTTTTTATTTTTGGCTGGGATTGGGTTTATTTTGTTTTTGTTTCTCTAGTTCCCTGAGGTGTGACAATAGGTTGTCAATTTGTCATCTGACTTTTCGATGTAGTTCTTTAACACTATGAATTTTCCTCTGAGCACTGCTTTTGCTGTATCCCAGCAGTTGTGATAATTCGTGTTACTGTTATCATTCACTTGAAAAATTTTAGATTTCCATCTTTCATTGCTAATCCCTAAATCATTCTGACAGATTGTTTAATACGTATAGTTTTCAGGGCTTCTTTTGGAATTGATTTCTAGTTTCATTTTGCAGTGATCTGAGAAAATACTTGCTATGTTTCTATTCGTTAAAATTTATTGAGGCTTGTTTAGTAGTCTGTCATATGATCTACCTTGGAAAATGTGCCAGTAAGAAGAATGTGTGTTCTGCAATTCTTGGGTAGAATGTTTTGTAATATCTGTTAGGCCCATTTGTTCTAGAGTGCAGTTTAAGTACAGTGTTTATTGACTTTCTACCTTGATGACCTGTCTAGTGCTATCAGTGGAGTTGTGAAATCTCCCACTATTATTGTGTTACTGTTTATCTCTTTTCTTAGGTCTAGTAGTAGATGTTTTATGAATCTGGGTGTTCTAGAGTTAGGTGCATATATATTTAGGATTCTTATGGCTTCTTGTTGAATTAACCCTTTTATTATAACATAATTACTTTCTTTGTCTTATTTTTAATACTTTGGTTCCTTTAAAGTCTTATCTAATACAAGAATACCTACTCCTGCTCACTATTGGTTTTCATTTGCATGGAATGTTTTTTCAAAAGACTTCTTTTTGTTTTTGAGGTATGAATTATTTTGATATGCTTTTTTAAATTTCCAAATAATGTGTGATGCCCCACATATCTTTCTATTATTGAATTCTAGCTTAATCACATTACAGTCAGAGAAAATTCATTTTGTGATTTCAATCTTATTGAAATTGCAGGGAGTTATTTTATGGCTCACATATTTTATAGAAGAGTATAGTCTGAGGGAGTACATAGTCATGTTACTGTGCATCACAGAGTGGAATTCTTTCAGGTCTTTGGATCCAACTCAAATCTTTCTTGTGAACACAAGGAGGGGGTCTGTGAAAAGAGTTGGTCAATCAATGTCAAGCCAAGAAATCTTGCATCTGGAGCTTTCAAGTATTATAAACGCTCATAGTAGCGAACACTTGATCTTTCAAACTTCATTTTCTTTCATCTACTCTATGGTGTTTCCACCTAGTGACCATGATACTTCATTTCTTTTATGGGTTTTATGAAAAGTTTTTATTTTGTGGGCTGTTCACCTTTTTTTGTCATTGTTAGGGTGGCTGCAACGATCTAATCTCATTTTTTTATATACTGATCAGAAGCAGAACTGGTCCAATACACTTTCTGCAGCCTTATAAAATAAGCATTACAAAATAAAACCATAAATCTCTTGAACTTTTTTATTAGTATTTTTTCAAATAATATACTTTATTTCTTGCTAATTAATTGTGATTGAATGTTTTATATTCTTAAGTTTTTAAATTTTATTTCTGCAATATAAGTAAGCTATTGCTTTTGTAATTTGTTCTTTTATTTGCCATTTTCCTGGAGTGCATTATTAGATATACAGTTGACCCTCCATTTCCATAGGTTCTGCACTAATGGTTTCAACCAACCACAGATCAAAAACATTCAGAAAATAAAAGTTTGTCTCTACTGAAAATGTACAAACTTTTTTCCCTTGTCATTATTCCCTGAAAATATAACAACTATTTATCTAGCACTTACATTGTATTAGCTGTTATAAGTAATCTGAAGTTGATTTAAAATGTGAGGAAGGAGGTGTATAGGTCATATGCAAATTCTATGGAATTTTATGAAAGGGACTTGGGAATCCAAAGACTTTGGTATCACTGAGAGGTCTTGGAACCAATTTGCCATGGATACTGAAGAATGACTATAATAATTTATGTTTTAAATTTTTGGAACCTCCATGTAAGTAAATTTGTGACAAAAAAGTGACACATAATTTTGTTTATAAATTTTAGCTATTTTGTATAATGTCAAGAAATAGTAGTGAAGTTGAAAATTCTTGTCTTGTTCCTTATTTTAGCAAAAATGCCTCTTTGGCTTTTATCTTATGTGTAATGCCTTTTGGAGGTTTCTCACAGGTTATATATCAAATTAAATAAAACTACATGTATTTTTATTTTGGAAAGATACAATTAATGGCTGTTAAATGTTAGGGAGTAATCTTTTACAGGTATTGTAGTTATTTTATTATTATTATTTTAATTTAGTAGTTTATAACAATCAATTTCTAAATGTAGACAAATTATAACCTTGAGGTAAGCGTTACTTGTTCAGAATGTATTAATCTTTTAGTGCATCAATATTTAAAAACAACTTTTGCTTCTTAATTTGTAAGTAAATAAGTTTTCTTTTATGTAGTTGTAGTTGTAGTTTTCTTTTATGTAATTGTTGTAGCATCAAAATTTTGCTAGCAGAGTATAATGGGTTACATTATTTTACGTATTTTTCTAGTCTCTTAATTGTGTTTGTGTGTGTGTGTGTGTGTTTGTGTGTGTGTGTGTTTATATGTCTATTTCTGGAGCAGAAATATTTTCCATGTATGTTCTTGTACTACCACATTGCTTGTTTATGGTAGACAAACCAGAAATAAAGTAATATTTTAGCTGTGAAACATGCCTTGATATTTACTGTTCAGTGTATGTATGTATTTTCTTGTAATATGGAGGAAGCAAAATTTCCCCAGGAATACTATACTTTCTTTAAAGTATTATATGTATTTAATGATAAAAGTATTATGATACACATAATAATTTAGACACATATATATATTTGAAAATATTTATATATACACATGCAAACATCAGAAAAAAAATTTTAGAAACCATCTAGATGAACTTGTTTTATAAAATAAAGTAGAAAGTTTTGCTTTAAATGGTGATGGTACCAGAGTCGTTGCTTCACCATGAGAACATAATAAAAACGTGGCAGGCAGAACGATTCCCAAAGATATCCACACCGTAATACCTGGAACCTGTGAATGTTTCCTTATATGTCAATGGGAAATTTGCAGATATAATTATAGTTACAGACCTTATGAGAAGGAGAATATTCTGTACTGTTTGAGTGGTCTGAATTTAACCACAGGAAAACTGAAAAGAAAAAATATATTTATTTGTAGTCAAAGATGCACAACAGGATAGACAAGGGAGAGCGGGAAGTCAAAGAGATTGAATCATGAGAAGAACTCAACTTGCCTTGATGACTTTGGATGTGGTGAAAGAGGGTTGCAAGCTAAAGATTATGACAACATCTAGAACTGAGAATGACCCCTGACTAAGAGACATCAATGAAATGGAGATCTCAGCTCCAAAAGTACATGGAACTGAATTCTGCCAATAAGGTGAATGAGTCCGGAAGGAGATTCTAACCCAGAGGCTCCCAATAAAGAGCTTAAGCCAGTTGACACATTTGTTTTAGCCTAATGAGCTGCTAAGCATAGAACCCAGAAGAACCCAATAGAGTTCTGACTTCTAGGACAATGAGATAATAAATGAGCATTGGTTTCAGCAGTTAAGATTATGGCCAGTTGTTAGCAACAGAAAACCAATACAAATGTTCAACAGATAGTTGAGGATTGTAAGAATAAATATATGGGAAAACAATGATATGAACTCTGCATTTTTCCTGGATTTTTGCCTAGAGACACTGTCAAGATCTCAATGGAGAAAGTAAAGCACAAGTAGTGTGTAGTAATAACAAGAAAGTGGAGTTGACAGAGATCAGCATCAGGGCTGTTGAAGTGAGTGGAGTTTGTGGAACAGACTGCCAGAGAGAAGAGAGATACATGGATAAGAAGTTTCAGAAATTGCATGAGATTGTTTTAGTCTTTGGCCAGTTACTAAATTGTACTTATGCAGAACAAGATGCAGGAGGGCTTAGCAGGCAACAGCTTCTAGAAGTCATGAGATAAATGAAAATTCTAGAGGTCTGACAGTGATGAGAGACATAGGACATCTAAATAGGTAAAAGGAAGATAATATCCCAGATACTCAGTTAATGCCCTGTACAGATAAGGTCTTACAAATAGGAGAATGGACACTGTGGCTCATGCCTGTAATCCCAGCAGTTTGGGAGGCTGAGGTGTGCAGATCACTTGAGGTCAGGAGTTTGAGACCAGCCTAGTCAACATGGTGAAATCCTGCCTCTATAAAAAATACAAAAATTAGCCAGGCATGGTGGCAGGTGCCTGTAATCTCAGCTACTTGGAAGGCTGAGTGAGACAAGAGAATCACTTGAACCCAGGAGACAGAAGTTGCAGTGGGCCGAGAGGATGTCACTGTACTCCAGCCTGGGTGACAGAGTGAGACTCTGTTTCAAGAAAATAAAGAAAGAAAAGGAAAAGAAATAGAAGAATTATACCTCTAAAATAAGGGGTTATATAAATAGGCCCTAATAAAATATAAAAACAAATCTCAAATGAATCTAGTGAATTAACCACCTGTCAGAACAAAAAAGTTAACACAGTATAAAAAAAAATCTAGACATTCAAGTACACAGTATTAAAAATGTCTAGTGTATAATTAAATAAAGCAGGGCATGTACAGAAGTAGGAAAATGGTACTAGTAATTAGGAGAAAATGTGGTCAACATAAACCAACAAAGGGTTGACTCATATATTCAATGAACAGGCAAAGACTTTAAAGCAGCTATTCTAAATATGTTTAAGAACTTAAAATATGTTATAACTAATGAACAGGTAAGAAACCTAACCAGAGAAATAAAAAAGAAGAAACTATAATAGGTAGACCTAACTAAAATGCAATATTTTTGATGATAACAAGTCTCCTGAGATTAAAAATAAAACAGAATAAACAAACACACACACACACACACACACACACACACACACACACACACACACACACACATACAGATTTCGCTTAACATTACATGTAAATAAGGGTGAAAAGATTCAATAAACTTAGAAATGAGCCAATTATTTATTCAAAATTACATAATTTGAAAGAAAGAAAAATTACACTATGAATAATATTAACACAACCACAAACTTCTATGGGAAAATATTCAGTGATGTTTACATATTTTTGGTGGTCCATTGTAGAAAGAAGTGAAGGAAGATAGGAAAGAATAAATAACGAAAAGAAGAAAGGAAAGGAGGAAGAAAGGAAGGAAGAGAGGGAGGAAAGGAGGGAGGGAGGGAGAAAGAGAAAGAAAAGAAAAGAGAAAGAAAGAATGAAGAAAATAAAAAGAAAGAAAGAAAGAAAGAGAAAGAAAGAAAGAAAAGAAAGAGAAAGAAAAGTAAAAAGAAAAAAAAGAGGGAGGGGAAAGGAGAAAGGAAAGAAGGAAGCAAGGAGGGAAGGAAGGAGTGAGACTCCTGAGTTACAGCCTAACAAAATAGCTGTTCCTGTTAGATAAAAAGTCCATGTAGAAACATTGGCTTGAGTTTAGTCTGGAAGCTGTTTCATTTCCATTTTTCACTAAATTTGTTAATTTAAGACATAATGTTTTTTGATATATTCTTCTATTCATTCAAGAGGAGAAAAGTTAGTTTTATAAATTTATAAATTTATATACTTTTAATAAAGTTATAAAAAGGGAGGGAGTGCTATTACAAATAGCAAACTAGCCATTAATATATTTGAACAAAACAGACTTATTTTTAGAAATGAGTGATGGGATGATGAAGTGATGGGAGAGACGGGCCTTATGGTTTTGAAAGAAAAGAATATAGACAAAAATTCTAAAGAGAGATAGAGAGGGAAATTGACCCAACATACAGTTTGGAGGCATGGATTTAGAAGAAAGATAGGTAAGGAGGAAAGCTAGGGAAGGTTAAGAATAATAGGAGCAGTGATGCTGATATTTAAATTTAAGATGTTTCTTATTTTGTGATTTTTTCTCTTATTTTCTAATTAATATTTAAAAATTATAATTCATGCAGAAAATATAGTTCTTCGTAAATTTAACAAATATATATTCACAAGTATTATGGAATTCTTGAATCAAAACGTGTTTGCTTTATATTTGTTTTCTCATTCTCCTGTCTACTGTCCACAGGAATTTCTTGCCTTTTATATTATCGCTAAAATATGGGTACCACATTGACATTTTTTTCTTGCAAATTGGAAATAAATTCTCCCCTAGATATTCAAACACAGATATACCTAACACACAATAGACTCTAATGTGAAAATATTAAATTCCTTTCAAAAAGAAAGTGTCATTCAGAAAGTCTTTATTTCATCCAACAAAACAGGTAAAAAGACAATCACGAAAATGATCATTTGCATAGAAAATCTGAATATTCTACATATGAAAGCAAGTTCTCGCCAAGCAATTCATAATTTAGGACATTTGACAGGTGGCTTTATTTTGGAATACATGTCTAATAGCATTAAATGTTTGAATCAAATAATAAAATTCTATTTCAATCTCATACCCATCAAATAACATTCTGAATAAAATTTGATGTTCTGTGCTAATGTGTCTACAGGGAGACAATACACGATCCCTATTGCAGAGAGACTCTAAGTTATAAATTAAATTGTCATTCTGATGTTTTTCATCAGCTTCAGAAGCTCAGTTACTAGGAACCCACCTTTAAGGAATGCAGAGACCCCTGACTTCTGGCACTTCTTGTAAATGTAGCAAGATGATGCCTGCCTGTGAGTACCTAAGAAGGAAGCCAATGGGTCCATTCCAGTCTACAGTCTCATGTAGTTTTCGTTATTATAGGCCTTTCCTTCCCCAAACCACAATATCTATTTATTGTTGTTTGTTCTCATTTTATGTAAAATAAATATTTTTGTTAAAAGAATCAGCATGTATTATCTTGGATTAGAAAACATACAAAACCATTCAATTTATCTCTCTATTAATATATCTCTCCAATAATAATTACAAACATACTAATTCCTCTTTCTCTAAAATAAGATTATCCCTATTTTAATAATTTAGTGCAATTCTAAATGTCAAATATTCTTTGGAAAGAGAATAATAGCTGAGGACCTCTGCTGCCCTTGACAATTTTAGATTTTTTTCTCATTTAAGTTTTGGATGTGTTACAATTCTCTTGCCTCAGCATCTCTAATAGCTGTGAACACAGGCATATGCCACCACGCCCGGCTGATTTTTGTATTTTTAGTAGAGATGGGGTTTTGCCATGTTGCTCAGGCTGACCTCAAACTCCTGACCTCAGGTCATCCATCCTGCCTCAGCCTCCTGAAGTGCTGGGATTACAGGTGTGAGCCACCACACCCAGCCAATTCTTTCCTTTCCTTCCCTTCTTACCTATCCTTTTTCTGTGCAGCAAAATTTTAATAATATTTTGATGAGTAACAGGACCCAACCTAATTCCCCAGTTTCCAGTCTGACTCGTGGGTGTCACAGCTCTTGAACTGAAAAGATTGAGATGTGGAGAAACCGGTAGCATGAAAGAACAAAGGCTAATACAAAGTTACCCTGAAACTGAGCTTAGAGGCTGCACTGGTGCATTCAAGGAATAAACAAATTCTGAGCTTACCATTGGTAGAAATCAGTGGCCCAGTAACTTTTATCTTTCCCTCATCGACAAAGAAAGTATATTATATTGTTAGCAATCATGAAAAACCATTACTCAAGAGTGGACCAAATTCCCATTAAAAAGTGATTTTCTTGTTTTCTAACAAAGGAAGGAGCACTAATTGGACATGGATGCACATACAATGGAAATCTCAGGGGCCAGAGACCTGTGCTGGAGCAAATTGTGCTATCTGGATATGATAACTCTAGAAAATCTCAGCCGTGGTTGGTGTCATAATTCCTAATACCTGTATGAACTTCTCACAGGTTGGGGTAAATGATAAAGAGAAACATTTCTAGTAAAAATGCTAAAGCCACATCTGCTCTTTTCAGTCCCACTTCCAACCCTCTAATTCACTCTCTTGTCAACTGTAGCTTGAATGAATAATACTGATCCTCACACCTCAAGTTTAATGTCTATCCATTTTACTCTCACAATGCTTCCGAAATATTTTTTTGCAAAATAATACTTTTGTCCAGCTTACTAGAAAAAAAATCTTAAAGAGCCCATTAATAACTGAGTATATACTTGGATTCAAAAATCTCCACAGTCAGGCACCTATGTACCATTTCAATCTTAATTTCCTCTCCTCACTTGCACACAATTTCCAATCTAGTTTAACTGGGCTCCCACTGATATAAATACATTTTAATGCCTTATGTTCACAGTGTTAATTATTTTCCTCCCAATTCTGCAAACATCTTCTATAAATTTAAGCTTTATCCTTTCTCAAAACCCAGTTTAGAGCCCTCATTTAACCACAACTATCTGTGAAATACTTCATGCCAAAACACCCATTTCTTGTCTGTTTCTCCAGAAAACAGACTCCTCTTTGCCTAAACCTCCTCTTTGCCTGCCAGTGGTTACAACTTTTGTATCTTCTAGGTGAGTTGATGTGTCCGTTAAACTTTTTACGTGTACATTTACCTCCTCCACATGAAATAATGGGTTCCTAGTGTCCAGTTCTTTGCATGTATTAAATTTTCAGAACTGTTCACTTCTTGATTTATATATTAACCAATACCATTAGAGATACAATGAAGAAATATGAATTATTGCTACCATCCTATATTACACCCCATCAAACGTCTCATTGCAAAAATAGAAAGACATGCCTGGATTTGGTCAAGTTACTAGAAAGATAACTATGTCACTATCAGATAAATATGTTACCAGGTCAAATAATCAAGCTTATATAGTTAGGTAGCTAAACATTTTCATTAATAAACATTATGACACTTGTGAACAGATTCTATAAACTTTTGAATTAGAGTTTTAAATCAGAAGAATAAAAAGTGTCATGGAAGATATGGCTGCATCTGCAGCTCCATAGGAAGAATGCCTACCTGCATAACTACCGGTTGCTGTGGCTAATTGAAGGTATGTCATGTCCACATTTATAAAGTAATACAAATTGTCTTCTGCCTCCGCAATCTTCTTGGCCTACAGTCTTCCTCTGCCAACCCACACTGCAATGCAGTTCGTTTTTCAAAATCCACCCCAAACATGCTTATCTTCATAACCTACTTATTTTTTCACTTCAGCTGGCCCTCTTTGAGTGAAAACACCAAAAAAATCTCATTAATTATCCTTTTAAATGGGTGATTGACTTTATATTCCTTCTGAAATGATTATTCACATTACCGCATTTTCTTTAATTAGACATTAGGACTTCAAGCCTTCTATATTATAACTGTGTTTTTCTTTCCCTCCTACTATTCCAAACCCAGTGGAATTTCAACTGTCAGCTGGGGAGATTTTTGTTGGCAGAAGAGGAAAACCCTGCCGTACTCACTGTTAACCACAGTATTTGTCCATAGAAACAGAAAGTGAGTCTTATAGGTAATTTTAAATATTCTAGGGGCTATATTTTAAAAAAAGCAACAAAAATTAATTTCAATAACATCTTATTTAACTAAATGTCCTCAAAGCATTCAATTTGTAATACATGTAAAAATTATTTGTGAGCTATTGTGCATTCTTGTGTTGCACTGAGCCTGTATAATTCTATGTATATTTCACACCATGACACATCTAAACCTGACTAGCCACATTTTAAGTGCTCAGTGGCTATGTGGACTACCATATTGGCTAGTAGTTATCCTATTGGAAGTGCAGGCTAGAGGGTAATTCAAGGAAAGGTGGAACAGGTCAGAAAGTCTAAAATTTGTTCCCCACGAAAACAATCCCAGATCTCCAGAAGTGGGGGAAACAATCACAATGTAGGAGAAACTACATAAAATAAAGTCTCTGCCTGGCATGGTGGCTCATGCCTGTAATCCCAACACTTTGGGAGGCTGAGGTGGGAGGATCATGAGGTCGAGGGATCGAGACCATCCTGGCCAACCAACATGGGAAACCCCATTTCTACTAAATATAAAAAAATTAGGCATACATAGTGGTATATACCTGTTGTCCCAGTTACTTTGGAGGCTGAGGCAAGAGAATTGCTTGAACCCAGGAGGTGGAGGTTGCAGTGAGCCGAGATCGCACCACTGTACTCCAGCCTGGGCGACAGAGTGAGACTCCATCTCAAAAATAAAAAATAAAAATATATAAAAAAAAGTCTCAGAAGAGTTTTGACCTTGCAAGAGTCTGTGTTACTTCCTCACCAGGTCTCTCATGATGGGATCTGGCATCCATGTCACTGGTTTGCAGTTCCACTGCCAGGTTGCTTCATCAGAACTTTCTTCTTAGCAGAGCCTAATATTTAATATTCCCTAAATATCTTTAAAATGACCTGAAGATATGATTTTCTCTATAGCTGAGTAAAAAAAACCCAGAGACATATTTTATTAATTCTAACATATTGACTCTTCCTTGGTGTCTTTTTAAAAAAACTTTAGCCCTCACTTTATAAAACTCTAGAATATACCTCTGCAAGTTTAGTATTTTACTTCCTTTAAGAAGAAATTTGTTCTGAGAAAAATGTATGTTTCAGGGAAGCAGCCTCTTCGTTATGAAAATTATTACTGCATACCAAATGAAAATGTCAAATGCATGGATAAAGATTCCAGAACACAGTGAAACCTCAAAGCAATAGTACTTTCATATCGAAGGGATTTTTAATCCTTTGTAAGCACCTAGAATTATCAGTAATCACAAGGGGTAATGCAAGGTAGGTTTTAATATTTCAAACACATTTCAATATCAACACTTCATTTATTCCACAAATTCGTTCACTATAAATGTATCATTGGTAACAAAATTTATATACTGTTTCATAAAAAAGTGATTTCTTTTATTGCTTTTCACATTTGGTGCACTTTTTTCTCTGGCTTTTCATACCCAAGTAAACACATATATCTTGTCATCCCATTATGGTTCAAATTGTACAAAATCTCTCATCATCACTGGGGACAGTTTGACACATTGCATTATGCCAAACACCATGTGAGTGCCTTGTGTCCTTAACATTTAGGTTTTATTAAAATCAGCATAAGGAAAATAAAATTTGATTTTGCCAAATAACAGCAAAAAGGCATGCTCAATGCTTTTAGAGTGAGTTAGCTAAGAATTAATTTAACTGAAATCATCAGCCTATTGAGAAATAAGAGTGACAGTTTATAAGCTTCTTCCTCTTGAATATAAATATTATTGAAACATAAATATAAATCACAGAATAAAAACAGTCTGGGATAGTGATTCAAATGTTTCTTTTGTACTCAGTAACCAATCTTACTTCAATTGACACATGTAATTTCATAAATCAATATCTTTCTAACTTTCCTGTCTTTCAGGGTAAATCTTTTTAAGGCATTCCCCTTGGAGCTAAGAAGTTATAGATAATTTATCCCACTTTTTTTCTTTAGCAGTGATGGAAGTTGCTGGCCCTTTATTTTCTCATTAATTTACACATATACTAGATGGCAAAAATAATAAAATGACATGGTGGCTTTATTAAAATTATTCCCCATAAAGGAGTTTGGATTGTGGATTCAGAATTATACATTTGTATTTACAGAAAGTAACTGTATATGAGATTCTTTATAATTTAAATATGTTTATAAAATCAGTTCAACTGCAGTGTTTCTTTTTAAAAATTTTATTTAGATTATATTATTCATTTTAAACCAAACTATTATTCAATCTGGTAGTTCTCAACCACTGCCATCTCAAGTCACACCAGTTACTCATCCATGTACACCACCAAAACAGAAACAATTTTTTTTCTGAGGAAGGGATATTAGTAAAATCATTATTAATCAATATTGTAAAAGCTCTCCTTCCCACCAATGTGACATTCTGACATCAATGGTGGCTGGTATATAATTTATTCCAAACTACCATTCCATTGGCATTTACAATCATCATCATTGTAGTAATGAGAAGAAAGAATTTAAAATTCCTATTGCACTGAAGAATTCATATGCCACTGCTGGAATCCAATTTGATATTTCTTTCTGAAGAGTGATTGGAACACATCTATATAGAACTGTAATACAGTGTAAGTTCCCTTGCCTCAGCAACTCCATTTCTGAACATTTTTTCTTAAGAATATAAACAGCAATAGTCACAGAGGGTTGCTATAAATATGTAGTAAAAAACACAAGAGTTTAACAATAGTCAAACAAATGTATAATTGCAATTCTGCTAAGTCCCATGAAGAGGAGTCATGTGTGCTTGCAATGGTAAAAATGACCTAGTTGCAGAAGTCTAAGAAGACTTCCTTTGTAGATGAATCCCAGTTTGATATCAGAAGCAGGAAAACAAGTTAAAAAGCAAGGAATATGTGAAACAAAGGTAAACAAAGGTATAATAGATTCTGAGGAAGGGAATGTGAAAAATGCAAGCAACTGACAGAAATTCAGTGAAGGCAGAGTAAATACGATGACACAAAACACAAAAGGAGGTGTCTTGAGATATAGGTGCGGATGAAGCTGATTTAGAACCTCATAGAATTTAGCTTTGAACAGTGGGAAGCCATTACTAGGCACTGAAATATTAGATTTGTAATTTGAGAATATGCCTCTGACTATGGTGATGAATTTAGAATGGACAAGTCCAGATTGCATCAATACAGATCCTGTCAGAAATTGCAGTTGATGAGGTAAGGGATAGATAGTGGCTTGAATTCAAGTAGAGATAGAGAGAGATGCCATTGGATAGACATCAAGATATACAGAGTAGAAAGAAATCACCTGGGAATGAGGAATTAGGATGTGTTCAGGTTGATTCCCAAGTTCGTAGCTGTGGAAAGGGTTTGCTGGAGAGTTTTTCAGTGTCGACCTCAATGTAGGTCATTGGTTTGCATTTAAAAATGAAATTTCAAGAGCCTTTGAGACATTAAACAGGATATGACAGAAAGGCAATATGATATATAGATTGTGAATTCAGAGAAGTGGTCAGTGCTGGAGATAAAAGTTTCTTATTTTTCTTGGTAGCAAATGAACTCTAAAATCTGAGTTAGATTTTCTGAGGAGAAGGTGTAGAGCAGATAGTATGAAAACCACAGAAAATACAGTGCCAAACTGAAACAAATTTCAAAATTTAATGTCAAAGTAGAAAAGGATGATCTTAGAAAGATGGCAAAGAGAAGTCAGGGAAGCAGAAATAAAACAGCAGAACCTTGTACCAGAAAACCAGAGAGCATTACACCTGATGATTAAGAAAAAATAATGTAAGTAAAGAAAGAAGGAGGCATGAAAAGTGTTCAATGGTAATGGAATATTAGGAGGAAGAAGGGAGAAAAAATGCATGTTGAATTTAGTGAGGGCTTTGGCCAATGGCTTGGCCCTGAGAGCCTCTAGGGGGAGGGATGGTAATCACCCTTTATGACACAAAAAACTAAATATAATGTGAATGTGCAGAAAAAAAGAACAAAAATATATAATTACAAAATAAAATCTTCAAAATATGTTTAAAAATTAAAACAGTTCTTAAAATAACTTATGGGCTTAATAAATAATGTATATTTTATATTTTATGGTTGTATATAATTGAGCTATTTGAAAATATGTCATGCATAGAAATAAGAGACATACAGGTTATTCAGAAGAAAGGTCTTCAGATATTAAGATTATATAAATACTCTCTGGACGAGGGGGAAGGAAGGACCTCAAAGACAAATTAGCAAACAAAAATGTATTTATTTATTTAAATAGTATTTTTATAAAGTATATGTGTACTATTCTACTAATGCATTATACTCTCTGAAAAACATGAGAATGTAAATTCATATGTCAAGACATGCAATTTCTTATGTTTTGTTATTGTATGTAATGTAAGGTGCTGACGAAGCACTCACAGAAGAGTAGGAATCAAAGTTATCAGTTTACCACCTTCTTGTTTCATTCTTGAGCTTGCTTTATTAATACTATTTTAGATTTACTGTCTCCTTGTAGAGAGTATTTTTAAACCATATATTGCTCAATAGCTTAGTGGGAGATTTTAATATTTACATGAAAAGTCTGTAGTAACTAGGATTAATATTATTACTAAACTACATCAAAGTTTAAAAAACTTCAGGATATCCTTTGATAAACTCTATCAAGGGTATAGAGGAAAAGCCAAGTTTTAGTCAGCCTTCTAATGAGATTTTGATATATTTTTATTGAAGGAATAAAAGAGAATAAAGGCACTATTGCCCATCCATTGAAAACTCTCTTTTATCCCTTTGAGCTTTATGTGCTGGGACTTGTGATCATCTGATGCGTGAATTCAGTTGATTTCATTGTATGTATTAATGCAGATTTTTCTTATTTAGTTAAAATAATAAGAAAAATAGATGTTTTGATATTTTCTTCTTGCACCACACCGGACTATTTTACACATTCCACTTTGAAAAACATAATTTAGAATAGCATAAGGTTACAAAAATATAATTTAAAAAACTAAACAGTGATCTTATATAAGGCTTAGGGGAGATAGGATGATGATCAATAATAGGCTTTTGTTATTCTCACAGCAAGATATCCCTCCACAATTTCCAAAATTTCTTCCTCTTTGTTTTAGCATCAAAATACGTGAGGATCTGATAATTAGTCAACTACACTGGTATAGAAACTGGCTCTAATATATAACAAATTGTCCCACATTAAGATATTATATCAAGTAAGATTTTTGTTTGCTGGCTGGCTTTTTTCAGACTAGCTTATTTAATGTAGCATCATCCATAAGTGGCTTGCGGAATCAATGAAAGGAATCCCAGTCTCCTAGCTCCTGACTCTCTACTGATATTATTAAACTGCACGTGAAAACACACTGACCAATGCAAGCATGTACCCAGATACACACACAAACACACACACACACACAGCACACACACACACAGAGAGAGAGAGAGAGAGAGAGAGAGAGAGAGAGTAGAATTCCTAGATCTCTTTGTTAAAACAACACATATTTTGAAGATTAAAGAAAAAATTGGAATACATTTTCTAATTTATCCCCATTTTCTGAATATTACCTTAATTCCAGCTTAGCACAAAAATATGTTCTCTCTGCATTTGTGATTTTAACAAAATATTAAGCTCATTAGCCATTTTAGCAGTTCTTAAAGCCTCGTAATATATCCTTTTTTTCTCTTCAAAATTGCTGCCACCCAACAAAATAGGAATAATCCAATTTCTCTGAATAACTCAATTTCTCTGAGATTCTGCCAATATAATATTATCCCGTTAACATTAAATTTGATAAGCAGATTATGAATTCATAGCAGAAGTAAAAACATGAGTTGTAAAGGCAGTTAAGAAGGTTTGAGAAGCACAAATGCCCTTTAGCCAGACAACTTGGGTTTAAATACTGACTTTGCCATTAAAAAGCTGTGTGATTTGGATAAATTATTCAAATTCCTACCTCTTAGCTTCCTTATCTGTATATGTATCTGATAATTGTTGGAAGGAAGAAAGTGAGTTAATCTATGGAAAAAGCAGTAATTTTATCAATAACTTAATAAATTTTAATTTTACTAAATATGATGCTCTTTATTAAAGATCATAAAATGATTTCTTTCCTTGAGAAGCTTAAGTTTTTCTGCTTCTGTTCCCATGATATGGAATAAAACCCCCAAAACAATACAATCTCAGTTGAATCATATTAGGAATAAAATAAACTTTTACATCATTCAAAATAATTTAAAAGACTCATATGTGTCATCATTACCCTCAATCACCTTGAATAGGGTTTTCATGGGTGAAAAACATCATGAATGACCCTTTGTGAAGAAGAGACTATGTCCACAATTGTCTCTAGAGATTTAGTCTCTATTTACACTCTCCTTTGACAATGAAGGCTCATAGTGGTTGCTCTCAGGAATTCAGGATTGCAAAATATTTTTGTGTTAGTTTCTAATTAGTATTTCAATCCTAATAGCCTAATGGGAGACCTTTAGTATTTAAACAAAAAAGTCTGTACAAACTAGGATTAATATTTATTGTAAAACTAAATAATATTTAAAAAGCTTCTGGACATTCTTTCATAAACTTTATCAATGATAGGAAGGAAAAGCCAACCTTTAGTCAGTCTTTTAATGAGATTTTTATGTACTTTTATTGAAGGAATGAGAATCAAATTAACGTCAAATGCAGAATTGTTTTCATGATACCATCGCGATCAAGTAGTATATGTGGTAACTAATATGAAATGCAATTTTTCCAAAACGTTAATGTAAAGCAAGCATCAGTTAATGTTCCATTTCTATATTTTAATGTTATTCCCTCTAGATTAATAAAACTAAGTTCAAAGCCTTCAACATTAAACATTCCAACATTTTATTTATTTATTTATTTTTAACACTTACGATGAAATATTTATTCAGCCTTTATAAATGGTGTTCACAGAAAGTAAGTAAAGATGTAAAAAACATCAATAATACAAGCAGATAAAAACATTTCACAATGTAGAAATACGTAAACAGCATAATCTTAACTGTGCAAAGTACATATATTTGTGTATATATGTTCAAAAACATTGGAAGTAAACGGACTAAAATTTTAATGGCTATTATCTCTAAATTTAGGGTTTAAAGATGATTTTTATGATGAGAACAGATGGACACATAGAGGGGAACAACTCACACTGGGGCCTACCTGAGGACAGAGGTTTGGAGGAGGAAGAGGATCAGGAAAAATAACCAATGGATACTAGACTTAGTATCTGGGAGATGAAATAATCTGTACAGCAAACCTCTATGACACACATCTACCTATGTAACAAAACTGCATATCCTACACATGTACCCCGAACTAAAAAGTTAAAAAACAAATAAATAAAGATGATTTTTATTTCCTTCTTTATGTTTTCTCTATTTTACAAATTGCTAAAACAAGAATTCAATCTATTGATAATTAGAAAATAAAACTTTTTTTTAACTTTTTAAATTTTTTATTGATACATAATAGAGGTACATATTTTCAGGGTAATATAATCTTTTTATTATACTTTAAGTTCTAGGGTACGTGTGCACAATGTGCAGGTCTGTTACATATGTATACCTGTGCCATGTGGATGTGCTGCACCCATTAACTAGTCATTTACATTAGGTATATCTCCTAATGCTATCCCTCCCCCCTCCCCCAACCCCACAACAGGCCCCAGTGTGTGATGTTCCCCTCTCCTGTGTCCAAGTGTTCTCATTGTTCAGTTCCCACCTATGAGTGAGAACATGTGGTGTTAGAATTTCTGTCCTTGTGATAGTTTGCTCAGAATGACGGTTTCCAGGTTCGTCCATGTCCCTACAAAGGATATGAACTCATCATTTTTTATGGCTGCATAGTATTCCGTGGTGTATATGTGCCACATTTTCTTAATCCAGTCTATCATTGTTGGACATTTGGGTTAGTTCCAAGTCTTTGCTATTGTGAATAGTGCCACAAATAACATACGTGTGCATGTGTCTTTACAGCAGCATGATTTATACTCTTTTGGGTATAATAACAGCTAATGGGATGGCATGGGTCAAATGGTATTTTCTAGTTCTAGATCCTTGAGGAATCACCAACACTATATCCTCCACGGAATGGGGTGTTAGAACTAGTTTACAGTCCCACCACAGTGTAAAGTCTCGTATTTCTCCACATCCTCATCCGCACGTTGGTTTGGCTGACTTGGTATTACATGGAGCCATTCTATTCTGGTGTGAAGATGCCTTTTCATTGTATCTTCATATTTGCATTTCTCTGATGACCAGTGATGATTAGCATCTGTTTCATATGTCTGTTGGCTGCATTATTTAATCGCTCTTCCTTTTGAGAAGCTGTCTAGTTCCATATCCTTTGCCCACTTGTTGATGGGGTTGTTTTTTTACTTGTAAATCTTGTCGTTGAGCTTCATTGATAGCATTCTTGGATATGTAACGCCTTCATCAAATGACGAAGATTGCTGGAGGAATTTCCTCCCACTTCTGCTAGGTCTGCTCTGTTCACTTCTGGATGGTACATTTCTTTTTGGTTTCTCTCTTGGTTTTTGTTGCCTTCTGCTTTTGGGTGCTTCTTAGACCATGAAGCCTGCCCTGTGCCTATGCTCCTGAGACTGATTATATGCCTAGGTTTTCTTCTAGGCGTTTTTATGCGTTATCCGCTATCGTAGTTCTAACATTTACAGTCTTTAATCAAATGGTTGAATTATTCCTCTCTGTAAACAGATGTACCAGAGAAGGGATCCAGTTTCAGCGTTTCCTACATATGGGCTAGCCAAGTTTTCCCAGCGACCATTTCATTAAATCGGGATACCTTTCCCCATCTCTTGTGTTTGTCAGGTTTGGTCAAAGACTCAGATGTTATAGATGGTGTGGTATTATTCTGAGGGGCTCGTGTTCTGTTCCACTTTGGCCCATAATATCTCTGTTTTGATACCAGTTACCATGCTGTTTTTGGTTACTGTAGCCATCGTTAGTATTAGTTGGAAAGCACAGGTAGCATGATGCTTCCAAGCTTACTGTTCTTTTGGGGGCTTTAGGATTGTCTTGGCAATGCCAAGAGCTCCTTTTTTGGTTACCATATGGAACTTTAAAGTAGTTTTTTTCCAATTCGGTGAAGAAAGTCATTGCTAGGCCTTGTATGGGCGACTGGCACTGAAATCACTGTGAGCGGTATGGCCATTTTCATGATACTGATTTTTGCTATCCATGAGCATGGAATAGTCTTCCATTTGTTTGTAACCTCTTTTATTTTGTTAAACAGTGGTTTATAGTTCTCCTTGAAGAGGTTCTTCACATTCCTTGTAAGTTGGATTCCTAGGTATTTTATTATCTTTGAAGCTATTGTGAATGGGAGTTCACTCATAATTTGGCTCTCTTTTGGTCTGTTATTGGTGTATAAGAATGCTTGTGATTTTTGCACATTGATTTTGTATCCTGAGACTTTGCTGAAGTTGCTTATCAGCTTAAGGAGATTATGGGCTGAGACAATGGGGTTTTCTAAATATACAATCATGTCATCTGCAAATAGGAACAATTTGACTTCCTCTTCTCCTAATTGAATACTCTTTATTTCTTTCTCCTCCCCGATTGCCCAGGCCAGAACTTCCAGCACTATGTTGAATAGGAGTGGTGAGAGAGGGCATCCCTGTCTTGTGACAGTTTTCAAAGGGAATGTTTTCAGTTTTTGCTCATTCAATATGGTATTGGCTATGGATTTGTCATAAATAGCTCTTATTATTTTGAGATATGTCCCATCAATTTATTGAGAGTTTATAGCATGAAGAGCTGTTGAATTTTGTCAAATGCATCTATTTTATGCATTTGAATCTTTTATGCATCTATTGAGATAATCATGGGGTTTTGGTCGTTGGTTCTCTTTATATGCTGGATTATATTTATTGATTTGTGTATGTTGAATCAGCCTTGCATTCCAGGGATGAAGCCCACTTGATCAAGGTGGATAAGCTTTTTGATGTGTTGCTGGATTTGGTTTGCCAGGATTTTATTGAGGATTTTTGCAGTGATATTCATCAGGGATATTGGTCTAAAATTCTCTTTTTTTGTTGTTGTGTCTCTGCTAGGCTTTGGTATCAGGATGATGTTGACCTCATAAAATGAGTTAGGGAGGATTCCCTCTTTTTCTATTGATTGGAATAGTTTCAGAAGGAATGATACCAGGTTATCCTTGTACGTCAGGTAGAATTTGACTGAATCTGTCACGTCCTGGAATTTTTTTGTTTGGTAAGTTATTAATTTTTGTCTCAATTTCAGAACCTGTTATTGGTCTATTCAGAAATTCAGCTTCTTCCTGGATTAGTCTTGGGAGGGTGTATGTGTCCAGGAATTTATCTATTTCTTCTAGATTTCCTAGTTTATTTGCAAAGAGGTGTTTATAGTATTCTCTGATGGTAGTTTGTATTTCTGTGGGATCGGTGGTGATATTCCCTTTATCATTTTTTATTGCATCTATTTGATTCTTCTGTCTTTTCTTCTTCATTAGTCTTGCTAGCAGTCTATCAATTTTGTTAATCTTTTCAAAAAACCAACTCCTGGATTCATTGATTTTTTGAAGGGTTTTTTTGTGTTTCCATCTCCTTCAGTTCTGCTCTGATCTTAGTTATTTCTTGCTTTATGCTAGCTTTTGAATGTGTTTGCTCTTGCTTCTCTAGTTCTTTTAATTGTGATGTTAAGGTGTCAATTTTAGATCTTTGCTGCTTTCTCTTGTGGGCATTTAGTGCTATAAATTTCCCTCTACATACTGCTTTAAATGTGTCCCAGAGATTCTGGTATGTTATGTCTTTGTTCTCATTGGTATCAAAGAACATCTTTATTTCTGCCTTCATTTTGTTATGTACCCAGTAGTCATTAAGGAGCATGTTGTTCAGTTTCCATGTGGTTGAGCAGTTTTGAGTGAGTTTCTTAATCCTGAGTTCTAGTTTGATTGCACTGTGGTCTGAGAGACAGTTGATTAAAATTTCTGTTTTTTTACATTTGCTGAGGAGTGCTTTACTTCTAACTATGTGGTCAATTTTAGAACAAGTGTGGTGTGGTGCTGAGAAGAATGTATATTCTTTGATTTGGGGTGGAGAGTTCAGTAAATGTCAATTAGGTCTGCTTGGTGCAGAGATGAGTTCAATTCCTGGATATCCTTGTTAACTTTCTGTCTCATTGATTTGTCTAATGTTGACAGCGGGGTGTTAAAATCTCCCATTATTACTGTATGGGAGTCTAAGTTTCTTTGTAGGTCTCTAAGGACTTGCTTTATGAATCTGGGTGCTCCTGTATTGGGTGCACATATGTTTAGGATTGTTAGCTCTTCTTGTTGAATTGATCCCTTTACCATTATGTAAAGGCCTTCTTTGTCTCTTTTGGTCTTTGCTGGTTTAAATTCTGTTTTATCAGAGACTAGAATTGCAACCCCTGCTCTTTTTTGTTTCCATTTGCTTGGTAGATCTTCCTCCATCCCTTTATTCTGAGCCTATCTGTGTCTCTGCATGTGAGATGGGTCTCCTGAATACAGCACACTGATGGATCTTGACTCTTTATCCAATTTGCCAGTCTGTGTCTTTTAACTGGAGCATTTAATCAATTTACATTTAAGGTTAATATTTTTATGTGTGAATTTGATCTTGACATTCTCATGTTAGCTGGTTATTTTGCTTGTTTGTTGATACAGTTTCTTCCTAGCATCAATGGTCTTTAAAATTTGGCATGTTTTTGCAGTGGCTGGTGCTGGTTGTTCCTTTCCATGTTTAGTGCTTCCTTCAGGGGCTATCATAGGGCAGACCTGGTGGTGACAAAATCTCTCAGCATTTGTTTGTCTGTAAAGGATTTTATTTCTCCTTCTCTTATGAAGTCTAGTTTGGCTGGATATGAAATTCTGAGGTGAAAATTCTTTTCTTTAAGAATGTTGAATATTGGACCCCACTCTCTTCTGGCTCCTAGAGTTTCTGCCAAGAGATCAGCTGTTAGTCTGATGGGCTTCCCTTTGTGGGTAACCTGACCTTTTGCTCTGGCTGCCGTTTACATTTTTTCCTTCATTTCAACCTTGACAAATCTGAAAACTATGTGTCTTGGAGTTGCTCTTCTCGAGGAGTATCTTTGTGGCATTCTCTGTATTTCCTGAGTTTGAATGTTGGCCTGCCTTGCTAGGTTGGGGAAGTTCTCCTGGATAATATCCTAAAAACTGTTTTCCAACTTGTTTCCATTTTCCCTGTCACTTTCAGGTACACTAGTGAGACATAGATTTGGTCTTTTCACATAGTCCCATATTTCTTGGAGGCTTTGTTCATTTCTTTTTACTTTATTTTCTCTACACCTCTCTTCTCACTTCATTTCATTCATTTGATCTTCCATCTCTGATACTCTTTCTTCCAGTTGATCGAATCAACTACTGAAGCTTGTGCATTCATCATGTAGTTCTCATGCCATGATTTTCAGCTCCATCAGGTCATTTAAGGACTTCTCTGCATTGGTTATTCTAGTTAGCCATTCGTCTAATCTTTTTTCAAGATTTTTAACTTCTTTGCCATGGGTTCGAACTTCCTCCTTTAGCTCAGAGAAGTTTGATTGTCTGAATCCTTCTTCTTTCAACTTGTCAAAGTCATTCTCCATCCAGCTTTGTTCCATTGCTGGTGAGGAGCTGCATTCCCAAACACCGCATGTTCTCACTCATAGGTGGGAATTGAACAATGAGAACACTTGGACACAGGGCGGAGAACATCACACATCAGGGCCTGTCGTGGGGTGGAGGGATGGGGGAGGGATAGCATTATGAAAAATACCTAATATAAATGATGAGTTAATGGGTGCAGCAAACCAGCATGTCACATGTATACATATGTAACAAACCTGCAGGTTGTGCACATGTACCCTAGAATTTAAAGTATAATTTTAAAAAAATAGTGAAAATAAAAAGTTTTTAACAGCAAGAAGTCAGTAAGACAATTACTGAGCTTGGAAAATGTTGTGACTAAATAATGTCCTTATGCAAGATAAAGGTACAATAATCATATCTCATTTACTAACTTAAAGACGATGTAGCACATAAGAACAAGAATAATTTTTTTAAGTTCTCTTTAAAGCAATCTTATATGATCAGATACAGTAAATTAATGGATTAAAATTTGCTTAAATAAAAGGCCAAAAATTCAGAGTGCTTATAGACGTAATTATGTAAAACAATCTATAAATTTGAAGACATTTCAGTCTTTCAGGTATGAATTCAATTACAATAAATTAAAAAACTATTATTGCTAAAATAGGTTTCATGATACATTTTAGTATTGAAAATGTTTGAAGACATATTTTTATCATGGTTCTGCAGAAATTTCTGATTAATTTGTTAGTTCATGTTTTAGTGGATTCACAATACCAAAGTCAAAATTAGAAAAAAACCCATAAAATTATTAAAATGTGTTTAAAATTTATTTTTGTCTTTCATTTATTTGTACTCTGTTTGCAAAGGTGCTACAAACTTGCTAAAGAAAATTTAATAAAATATAAATATAATAGAAGAATGCAAAAGTTTTCTAATTATGCCATCATGCGACATAATCATCAATCTTTGAACAACTTTGTTCAGAACATTCTACATGTATTTATGCACCTGGTAATACATATGTAAATATATAATGCATATTTATTTTAAAATTTTACCATGTGTTTTAAATATGTACATTTAATATTTAAAGATATTGAAAGTTAATAAATTTATTTAGATCTATTAGTTTAATATAATTTAACCATGTGAATTAAGTTTAACATAATTAATTAAACAAATTTTATATATTATTGCACATGTCTATATAATGGCTAAGCTGAAATATAAATAGACGCAACATTATTTATTTTAACAAGCTACTATTCAATAAAAAAGTATTTGGCTTGTTTTTTATTTTGTGTTATTATCAATACCATAATGCTAATCTTTGCAGATAGGTATTTTTCTACTCATCTCAATATCCATTGTGGATTAATTAACTAGAATGAGGCTCCCCTTGTACTAGTAAATTAAAAGGTAAAAGGTATGCTTGCTTCTTTAGAAAAAAATTTTTGATGCATATTATCAAATAGCTCTACCAAAAGGTAGTGATATTTTTCCCCAACAAATAGTTTTATCAACTTGCCCATTCAATAAGCAAGAATAATCACTTTTATTTTAACACACTTTATTAGTTATGTAAATGTTACATTTCACATGTTTACTTTTTTTGTGGTGAAAGGGAGAGCAAAACTTTTTAGTTTAATGAACTTGATTTTTTTAAGTCAAAGTTTAAGAAAAGTCAATATTTTATTTCCTATTTATAAATTAACAACTATTTATTTCTTTACCAAAATTTTATTTCTCTGTTGCTAATAAGAGGTATCAATTTAATTTTAAACTGTCAATTATTAACTGTTTTAAGGCTTGTAACTCTGGAACTTAATTTCTTTTTGTGTTTCTCTGAATTCTTCCAGCACAAGTGCATTAGCTGTGCAATTTGAACAATTGGCCTGACTTTTCTATAACTTAATTTTCTCATTTGGGACAATTGAGATATGAACAATGTCAACCTCTTAGTTTTGTTGCTAGGAATATACACACCAAGTAAAGCATTTAGCACTGTGCTTAAACATTGCAGGTTTTACTAAATTATAGTTAAAGTAATAAATATGTCAATAATATATTAATTTAATGATAATAATATAGCATATCTACTTTTGTTCATAATAGATGTATGATGCTTATTACTTATGTCTAATAGGACACACGAGAATAGTTTCAAAGAAACAACTAAAGGAATAGTGAGAATTTTGCATCCATCTTCTTTCATGCCCGTGATTTTACATTTAACCACACTTTAAAAGTCTGGTTTTGACATCAGAGGTGGTCCACAAATCAAATTTTGGAAAATCATTTTTTGAACTTAAACCTTCCAGTTTTCTCGCTTAGTTGTGTGATCAGAATGACCTGTGTTAAAACTAGCTAATCCATTTGATTATGAGGTTACCTAACTAAGCATCAGTTTTATAATCTGTAAAAATAGGAATTAAACTGTATAAAATTTGTAAAGCAAAATAATAAAGTGGTAATTTAAATTTTCAATAACAGTTTTTAAAATATGGAATTTATTTTCCTTTTCTTCATGCATAGACTGAGAATGAATATACAAAACAACATTTAACCACCAAAAGAATAAACATTTTGAATTTTTAAGATGTATTTTTTAAATATGCTGACTAGAAATTACATTAGGCAAATGTTTAGGTGTACACAGGGAAAATCTAAAAATGAAGGCAAAATGCCATATGTTTTTGAAGTGTTAAAAATTTGGTTTGAGAACAATCATAAAAACACATTATTTTCTTTCCCTATTACTCTGACATTTGAAAAGCTGTATTCATTTTAAAATTTATTAACTCATTATGCTACAAGATGAATCTAATACTCCTAATTGTTATTGGCAGAGGGAAAAACAAAGAGTCTATTTCAATGTTTAATTAGGAATACATACAGAAATGTAACTTTATTAGTGTTGCTATTTGCACGAGCTCTATTTAAAAAGTTATATTCCACTGAAATGGTTACTGTTGCTGTAGACATAATATAATAAACTTTAATGATGACATTAATATTGATTTATCATAATCCCAGGTAAAGATAAAATGGTAAAATAGCCATTTAAACTAAATTACTAACAGTATTCATTTTATTGCCACTTCTATGGATGTGACAGAATGCTTTAATTTTAGTTCCAGGTATGACAAGGCACTTTCGTTCCTTCTGATTTTAAGAGTCTCAGGGTGCTCTATATGGGTGTTTCAAATCTAAAAATATTTAAAAATTGAATTTCTCCCTGAATTTCATCAACTTGATTTTTTAAAAACAGAAAGAAATGTTCTCAAAATAGGTTTCTTAAAACAAAGCATTTTTTGCTTTCTTTTCCTCTGACTTCAGTGTTCGTTCTGACTTACAAAAAGATAAATGTACATAGTAACCACTTAGAAGTGAACATATATATGTTCGCTCACATGTATATATAAATATCTACATATAAATATATATATACACACACACACATATGAATGTTCTTCATACTTCACACCTTTTATTTCACTTTTGGTTAAATAATGATCTGTTACTAGAGATGAGTGACACTGTAAATAATCTTAAATATTCCAGGAATTCTTTTTCAAAAGATCATGTATTAAAAGGGTCTAAGGATGTCAATCTAAAATACATATAGTAAGACTGATGATTTATGTAAAAACTCAAGATTTTAAAATTCAGGACTCATCTCCTGAGCACCTGAAACAGACCAAGCTAGAAATTCAAGTTTAAACAAAATAAGATTTTTTCCTTTGAAAAGTACTGCTTTCTTATATTCTCTTCTTGACAGCAGAAAATAATTGTAAGAAACTTTGCAGTTAGGGGAATTTTATTGTCTTATTGTCTACGGATTCTTAGGGAATTAATAACCAATGTCTCAATAATTAACTAAAATGTAATTTTTTATTCTTTTATGAATAGCATTAACATTAAAATTTGGAATATATAAAGAAAAAAAGTCCCTGGCCTCAAAGTGATTATAATCTATTCAGAGACATAGATATATTCACATTTAATTCTGGAGACAGTCAAATGTAACTTATGTTCATTTGGAGAAACTTTTTCTCTTTCTCTTTCTTAATTGAATACTCCAATTCTTAGGTGTATTGAAAAGTCTTCACATGCCAAGGAAACATGAGAGGCAACTTGAGGCATTTCACATGCCAACAGATTGATTTTAACTAAAATTAATAGCAATTAGCCTGGAGATAAAACGATGTAATATAAAAATGAATGCAAACTCTATTGGGGACATACTTCTTCCTCTCAAGGTTGAGTAAGAAAAGCAAAGAAGGTATGAACTGGATCTATAAACCATCACTATGCACTGCTCATATTATAAATTCAAGATCATAAAAAGAGATTGAAAGGGGAGGAAACATTTTTGTGACTGAAAAGAGTTCAAGCAAGATGAAGACGGGAAAGTATTTTGTCTTATTCTATTTGGCTGTTATAACAAAGATCATAAACTAGGTAGCTTATCTCTGTAAACAACAGAAATTCATTGTTCAGAGTTCTGGAGGCTGGGAAGTCCAAGGTCCAAGGTGCTACCAGGTTCAGCGTCTAGTGGTCTAGTGATGGCCTGCATCTTTTATAGAGATGCCTTCTTACTGTACCTTAATATGATGGAATCAGCAAACAAACCTCCTAGGATCCCTCTTTTTTTAACTTTTAAGTTCATGGATACAAGTGCAGGTTTGTTACATAGGAAAGCTTGTGTTGTGGGGATTTGTTGTACAGATTATTTCATCATGCAGGTATTAAGTGTAGTATCCATTAATTATTTTTCCTCAAAGTGTCCCTCCTCCCAACCTACACCCTCCTAAAGGCCCAGGTGTGTGTTGTTTGAAACTAATGAAAACAAAGATACAATGTACCATAATTTCTGGGACACAGCTAAGGTGGTATTAAGAGGGAAATTTATAGCATTAAATAACCACTTCAAAAAGTTAGAGAGATCTCAAGTTAACAACTAACATCACAACTAAAAGAATCAGAGGAACAAGTGCAAGCAAATGCCAAAGCTATCAGAAGATAAGAAATAACTAAAATTAAAACTGAACTGAAGGAGGCAGATACACATACACAAAATCAAAAATCAACTAATCCAGGAGATATTTTTTGAAAAAAAATAAATAGACAAAGAAAAGAGAGGAGATTCAAATAAACACAATCAGAAACAACAATGCGGATATTACCACTGACCCCACAAAAATACAGGCAACTGTCAGAGAATATTATGAACATTTCTATGCATATAAACTAGAAAATCTAGAAGATAGATAATCTAGAAGACAGAGAAAATCTAGAAGACAGATAAACACCCTTCCAAGACTAAACAATGAAGAAATTGAATCCCTGAACAGATCAATACCGAGTTCTGAAATTGAGGTAGTTATATACAGGACCTCTTTAATAGGGACATTAATCCCATTCTCTGCCCTCAGGATCTAATCCTCTACCAAGGACCCCGTTTCTTAATATGATAGATAAGCCACATTGAGGATTAGAATTTCGATACATAAATTTTTAGGGGACACAAACATTCAGACCATAATGTGGCCTTTGAATATATTGAAAATGGAAAGCTAAAGCTGACTGTTTAGGTAGAGTCTTTCATATATATAATTATTATATATATATTATATTAATATACATTTATTATTCTGTGGATAAGACAAATTATATGTTATTATTGTGCTTATGGTTCAGCAGAGATATGTATTTTTTATTTAAACCCAAGAAAAAAATTTACAGCAGAGGAGGGATTTTCTACGTGAAAAGAAGAAGATGAGTAAATTTTGGTATATAGGTAGTTGGGTATCAAAATGACAGTTTGAGAATTTGGGGTCCGCATCAAGTATGGTATCTCAGCATCTTTTCTACAAGAATATAGATGACTGTGAAAGAAAATTATTTTATGAGTAAGGGTGAAAAGTTAAAATAAGTTATCACAATTTTTTCCAAAAAGACCCACACCTGCCGGGCGTGGTGGCTCAAGCCTGTAATCCCAGCACTTTGGGAGGCCGAGACGGGCGGATCACGAGGTCAGGAGATCGAGACCATCCTGGCTAACCCGGTGAAAACCCCGTCTCTACTAAAAAATACACACACAAAAAAAAACTAGCCGGGCGTGGTGGCGGCGCCTGTAGTCCCAGCTACTCGGGAGGCTGAGACAGGAGAATGGCGTGAGGCCGGGGGAGGCGGAACTTGCAGTGAGCTGAAATCCAGCCACTGCACTCCAGCCTGGGTGACAGAGCGAGACTCCGTCTCAAAAAAAAAAAAAAAAAAAAAAAAAAAACAAAGACCCACCCTATAAGCTAGGAATGAAGAAAGGACTGGATGCAGATCTCAGGGACAGCATCAGTATTTGCAAGTTTGCACAATAAGAATATAGTTACAGATTGCTTAAACCTGAAAAATCAGGATGCTTTCTGAGAAGCAGGAACTATTAAGATGAAAAGAAATTGATAATTCATAATAAATTAGTAGAGTAAAGAGGCATGAGGACATAGTTGCATAAGATAATGGAAATAGTAAGGAATTGTGATTAGAGAGTAGGTGGTTAGCATTTATGATGTCAAAAGGGCAACAGATTTTGAAGAGATGAGGAGTTCCAGGGTTTAACCATAGGGATATGTCTGGGCCATGAATGTAGAGAGCCAGTAAACATATTTAAGTTAAAAAAGACAAACAGCTTTGAGGTTGTGGTTTTAAAAATGTCTATCCTGAACTCAAGTCGTCCAGGGCTGAGATCGATCTGAAGCAGAATATTGAGAACTAGGTGCCAAAGCTACAAGGGAAAAATTGTCTTAAGTGTGATAGAACAGAGAGAAATATAGATAAATGAGCTTATATTTTATCATCCAAACTGAGATATGTGTACTGAATAAATGTTAAATTTGATAGGGTCCAGGACATTAGATGTAAACTGAGACTGCCCCAGGAAAACCAGGACATAATGGTCACCCTTAGTTACCAGAAAATGACCTGAATCTCAACAAGGATATGTAGAAAATGACTGGAAAGTCAGAGGAATGAGAAACATGTTAAACGTTAGTCTGGCTACCCTAGTTGATGATAAAAGTGGAAAGGGAGAGACAGTAATGAGTGTGGGAGTGAAAGAGAAGCCACAACTCTATGTGAGGCAAGTGTCAGTAGTGTCAGGTTTGGCACACACATTCTGTCAAGGAATTAAACACATAAGGATATATGCGATGGAGATGTCTTCCTACGCACCCTTTGTTTCCCCTATCATGGCACCACCTCACAAAATATTACAATTATGTTTCCTTACATCTATGCTCTACTGGACTGTGAACTCCTTGAGCATCACTCCAAACAAATTGTCTTCATTACAGAGTTCCCAGGGTTTAGCAAAGTATATAAGTCGTATTATAACAGAAACTAATGTTATAAGTGAGTAGGTAAATGAAAAAGAATTGAAGCCTGATGTGCAGTGGGATGATGAACACTGAAGAATAACATATATGGTAACAAGAATAACAATGATAAAGAGACTGGTGAAATGATTGGTGCCTGAATTGACCTACAATGTAGGAATGAACTATCTCAAAGCTTTCACATTTTTTATATAGGATGATTTGGATGATTTGGTGACAGAAGTGGAAACAAGCAAACAAACAAACCACTGGAGTTTCACAAAATGACTAGATTTCCATTTAATTCTTTAGGAAGACTGTCTGGTTTGGTGACTTTCAAATCATTGTAAACACAATCTTCTCAGATTCTAATTTGTACATTTGTAGATTTTTAAGAGGTTTCTAGCTTTGTCCAAATAAGAACGGGCTAATCCCAGAAAAATTCCTTATAATTTGGAAGGAGAGAAAGCTGGAAGGTTACAGAACATTTTTTATTCAGATATTCTTGAAATCATGTTTTGTTTCCTGAGCAGCCAGCACTGGCCAGATGCAAAATGGTGGCCAAGTCCAAAACTGGCTATGGTTGATGACCTCAAGGGGAGGAAAGCGGTAATAATAGAACAGAATGCAAGGAAAACAGACATTTACGTAATAATCCTGTTGTGGATTCAGAAAATATGCCAAGTTTGTTAGGTCTGAAGCTCAGGGAGAGTTAAGGTATGTGGATTTCCCAAATTTATATACTAAGGAGAAGCCCTGAGTAGTTTTCTGAGGGTTTCCCTTGCAGAGAAGGGTAAGCAGACACTAGTTAATACCCACCCCTCTATTTTGCCTATGAAGGCAATCCAAAATCTTGCAAAAATTTTAAAAATTTTAATCGGAAATTGGCCTGGTGCGGTGACTCACGCCTGTAATAACACTCAGCACTCTGGGAGGCCAAGGCGGGTGGATCATGAGGTCAGGAGATCGAGACCATCCTGGCTAACACAGTGAAATCCTATCTCTACTAGAAATACAAAAAAAAAAAATTGGCCAGGCATGGTGGCGGGCACCTGTTGTCCCAGCTACTCGGGAAGTTGAGGAGAATGGCGTGAACCCAGGAGGTGGAGCTTGCAGTGAGCCAAGATCGAGCCACTGCACTCCAGCCTTGGCGACAGAGCGAGACCCCATCTCAAAAAATAATAATAATAATAAATAATAATAATAACAGGAAATTGTATGACTAAGTTCCCCTTTCCTCATATATGTCATGCATTAATTTATTGGATCACTCATTTATAACAGTTACCACTTTGAAAAAAGCAAACGCTATTTCTGTCCTTATGAAGCTTCCATTCTTGCAAGGTGGAACAAACAGAAAAGATAATTTCAGATAAAAGAAAATGCCATGAAAAGAATAAAGCAAATAACTTTTATTTGTGTTAGGAACCTGACAGTGTAAAGATTGCCTTCTGCCTGTGCAGTGAGGTATGCAGTAAAGATTGGCAAAGTGCAAAATTTTAAATATGCTTTAGAAAAAGACATGACTCCCAGAAAAGCCTCTCTAAGACTCAGCATTTTCTAAGAGTGGTACTTATGTATATTTTAAAGACCTGTTAAAGTCATAAATGCATGCTTTTTATGGCTTTAATTACAGAGTAAATTTCTTAATGTTATAAAATCCGGAATGACTGTTGGGAAGAAATCCTCATAATAGTTTGATGGTATTCAGACAATACTCAAAATGGCTATTAATGAGTTCTGTGCATAATGCATTGCCTGATTACTTACTTGCTTGAGGCAACTTGACATGGAAATGAAATTAACTGAACTGGGCTTTAATCCTGGCCTTAGCCCTAGCTAGATGAATGTGAAGTAATAACTTTGATTCTTAGCTATTTATTTGTAAAACGAGAGGATGGTGTAAGACGGGACCCTTACTGCTCAATCTTGTCGTAGAGACTGGTTAAGTGATAAGAAGACCTGATGATGCCTTCCAAGCTCTGTTCAGGGAGGGAATGCAAAGGAGCACCAGAGGGTGTTGTTAGAGGGATACTGGCATTTCCAGTCAATAGAGATAAGTGGTCAAAATCTCTCAATCTCCCATCCTTTATTGGTGATAAAATTTTGTAGAGATAAAGAGTGGTCTCATTAAGGAAATACATGAATATTTCTAAGTAATAGAGCCTTTAATGTGCTTTCCAATTCTATAGGTTCTAAAATTTACTCAAAAATCTTCAGCTTTAGGGAAAGAGCATTAATAATTATCTTTAGAACTGTTTCTCAAGCCCTACTTCATTTTGGTCTAAGTATCCTGATAATCCAAAATTTATCTGAGTATTTTATTGTACAATTGAAACCTGACAGATAATATTGTGTAGCCAGTAAAACTGTATGTGACTCTGTAGGAATGTGGTTTTACAAAGTGTCATCTTTTATGCATCATTTAATCTTAATATAAGAATGAATGGGAAGAGATGGTTGGTTTTCTCAGATGTGAAGTTAGTATGGATGAGGCCAGATGGGTCTTTGGTCTGATGTAGGCCACAGTCAGTAGACTATGCTTTACTCATTACCGTATTCAACTGTTTCATCATTACCTGTCTTACTGATCTTATTTTTTAATGCACTTTATTAAGTCCCTATCTTTCAAGTATGGGATTTCTTTTCTTTTCACTTCTCTTAATATTTAAAGAGATTTCTTACTCTAACAATCTTGGATCTCACTTTTTGTTAATTAAAACCAATTTTACCTATTTCAAAGGTGGAATTGGGTAGTTTTATGTCTTCATTGGTTCTGTTCTGAAATTTTGTATAACTATATACACAATACAAATCAAAGCATTAATTAAATAGTATGTTTCATAAAACATGATGTGTCTGTTATATGGAATTGTATTTTTTTAAATAGTCAAGATAGTTATAGGTCAGATATTGATTTTCTCTTCACTTTTAATCAGTGACACTCAACTGTAATGGTATGATGCATACATCAGAATGTCCTGTGGTCCCAGATACTTGGGAGGCTGAAGCACAAGAATAACTTGAACCTGGGAGGCAAAGGTTGCAGTGAGCTGAGATCATGCCACTGTACTCCAGCCTGGGCAACAGAGCAAGACTCCGTCTCAAAAAAAAAAAAAGCATATATATGTCCTGGGGTAAGATACATATATTGAATATTGAGTTTTAATTTTAAGTACCTAGTATTTATTATTTCATTTTCTGAGTCTTATTCTATTCGATTTTTAAAAATTTCAAATAATATTAAACAAGGTTGTAAAATGGGTCAGCTTATCAAAAGGATCCAAGTATTATAATGATTAAGAATAAGATTAATTGGTCACTCATTTTGTAGATGTCACAACAAGTAATTTCAGTATAATGGCATTGGTCCATGATCTGCAGATCATCTATTTTTTCATCTATTTTTTCCCTATTTTTCTAAAATTCAAACCTTTAAACGCTTGAACAAACGCTACCCTTCATCTAGGTCTCAGAAGATTGTTTTCCACAGGACCATTTTGCATTCAAGACTTTAGTAAAACCAAGGGAGCTACTGCAGATGCTGGAAGAGGGTGAAGTTATTGCAACTTCTACAACATCAAGAATTCATTCAGCACACAGTACTCCAGTACATGGGGGAATCCATTACTCAAAATAAATGCTCAGAAAAGCAACACATTTTCTGTCTTCGAAGGTGACCATAGACTAATCTTCTTATATAGATGAAATCACGTATGAAAGAACATATTCAAAAAATTATTTAAAAGGATAGATATTTCAGCTAACGTTTTCCAGAAATAGTGTTTTGACTGGTTTGTGATGATTCTTGTTTGTTTTTTAAACCATCAACAGAACTCAACTTTACTTAAGCAAAACAAACAATTTCATGTTTCACAATAACAAAAGCTATAGAGAGAATATTTTAGTGCTCCTCAAATAACTTTTTTGCTTTCAAAACAAAAACACATATTTTAAAGTAAACTTATTAGTAATTCTCAGGACTCACAATGGGATATCTGTTACATCCTTATATTGTACTCTACATTTAAGTGTATTGTATAACCTAACAATGATTAGACTACATGCAGGTAAGCACTTTCCCAAGGCATTTTTTGCATTATATTATATGTTTACATTATTTTCCTTTCTATTAGAGTTGCAACCACAACCAGCACTCCATAACTACAGGCTGCCTCTTGAGGAAACAGAGAAGTCTCAATTATTTTTACATCTTAAAGCCAGAAATTGCCACTCTTCTTAGTAGCAAATTTTATTTTGCAATTTAAAACGGGGAAGCTATTTTACATCCTGTTTTGGATTCGATGAATAGCTGTCATTTTCTCAAATCATTTTGAACTTACAGTCACAAAAACTACCTGATTAGCAACCTGCCTAAGTAGAGCGCATGATAAGGCAGAAAAAGCAGCAGTATCTAGATGGGAAATGTGCTCCAGTTTGCTGCTTGCTGCTTGCTGCTCTGTTGATTGAAAGTTCAGAATGAAAAAGCTGCTTCGTTGATGACAATAGGTACGGATTGTAACCTTTGAAATCAATGAAATTTGCCCTTTACCAGCAGGATTTTTGGATCCACCATGGATTTTTTTTTTCCCAGGCCCTCTCTATCCTGTATTCATGGAAAATATTACCCTCAGCTCTTTTAGTAATAAGAGTAGCCCAAAATCAGAGCAACTGACTTTGACTGACTCCTGGCTGAGTTGAGCTGTGTGTTTTCATCTAGTAAATCAAAGTCATATCTTGTAACACAGGAATAATACATATGTTCTACCTTTGCCATGTCTTATAATAAAAGAAATCTTCATGTCTTGATAGGAGAAATTTCTGATTTTTTGCATAGAGATAACAAAGAAGAAAATCTCTTTGATCAGAAAATATTCCCCAGGGCAAAAAGATTTGAAAGGGCACATGTAGAATATACAGGTAAATGCGACTATATAGTGAAATGGTTTAGTATTTGTGGCTTGTATGTGCACATGAATTTCCAGATATTTAAATTAGAATGGAGACAACAAATGAGCCTAATAAATTTAAAATATATATATAAATTTATATTTAAAGGATCTTTAAATATTTAACAAACTTCTCTTGAATAGGAATAAAAAAATTATCAGGCAAAGATGACTTAGCCACTTTGCATACCAGCAAGACATAAAAATACACAAAAATCAGAAGGGAAAATCAATTAAAAATGCAGATACAGAATGGTGAAATAGCTACTCTTGTATAAGAAGAATGGTTTGAATCTATGTGAAGATTAAAAAATACTTCCTTCTCCCCACTACACCTCTGTCTCTCTCTCAAATCACAAAGTCAGATTTTCTAGGGTTTTTCTTTTCTGTTTTTTTCAAGAAAGGGGAGTAAACTCATATACATTGAGTTCCTACAATGTGCTGAGGGGACACATATTACATTATTGAATCCTCAAAACAAAACTTACAGGTATTAATTCTAAGAAGTACTGTTAATGATAATATTATAGTAAGCACGTTGCAAGAATTATCTAATAAAATCTTCACAAAAATACTCATGAGATAAATATTAACATCTACATTTTACATTTTGGAAAATAATCTATTATAGATTATGCATTAAACATATTTCCCAAGGACAACTTAACTAGAATCAGATAGTACAAACCCATAGATTAATTTGGTATCTACATATTGACTCTTAAAGGAATCTATTTTAAGAGAGAACTGCCTTTCATTTTCTTTTATCACCACTTTAGGTTTCAAGCTCAGAGAACTAACTAGAATTTTAACAAAGAAAAAAACTGTAAGTCTTAATAGATGTTGCCAGTGTGAAGATGACAGTTGCCAATTTGGCAAGGCTTGACAGAAATCGGTATCGCAGAATGAAGGAAAATTGGGGAAGCTTACCATTGAAGGCAGCCGGACACACTCATGACTAGTCACAAAGACAGTCACTTCCATATGCATTGATGGGAAAGCATATTCCACTTGGCTTCAATCAAAAGAAAAAGCTCCAAATTGAGTGAAGGTTTCCTCTAACACTATAATTATACAAAAGAGTTTACTTATCAACAACTCCCTGATTATGTTGTGCATCTTACAAGTAATTCAACAAAACAAGTGCATTCATAAATTAGTAACCTCGAAATCTCTGTCAGTTTAACATTTTAGATATATAGAAGAAATCCACGTCAATTTCATAGTCTGTATCTGAAATTCGTCACCCTTTTATTTCCTATATATTAATTCATATACTTATAAACATAAACCTAGTTATTGGCCAACATCCTTTGCATTATTTGTATAGTTTCTTTCTCTCTGGAAACTCATTACTCACGCTTTTTTAAAGGCCTTACAGGCCTTTACGCATATTCGTTTGCTACAGTTGCCACAGCAAGCTGCTAAAGACTGGGCGGGTGAAACAACAGACATTGATTTTCTTATAGTTCTGAAGGCTAAGAGTCCAAGACCACACTGTAACCAGGGTTGGTTTCTTTTGCAGGTTTCTCTCCTAGGATTTTAGATTGCCATCTTCACCTTGTGTCTTCATGTGGTTTTCCTCTGTTTCTATTAATCTCTTATTCTTATAAAGACACCGGTCACGTCGTATTAGGGCCCATCCATATGACTTTATTTTCCCTTAATTATCTGTTAAAGACTCTGACTCCAAATGTCACACTTTGAGGTAGTAGCGGTTAGGATTTCAACATAGGAATTTGGGGTGGGCACAGTTTGATCCATAACCCTTAACATATGTTTTTATTTTCTAACTGTTGCTGTGGAACATTTTCTATGCAATTTCAAATGGAGTGATCATAGCAAAGCCATCCATATAGCTTTCCTGAGCACCCGAGCATACTGACAGAGCAGATATAATTTCTGCAAAGATTCTGAATGAAATTAGGGAGGTGGGGCAATCTGCTTCATCCCCTTTGAAATACTGCTTTTATTGAGTGTAGACAAGTCAGGTGCATTCTTATTTACCAATATGCAAGTCATAAATTTTAAGGCACAATCGTTGTGGAGAAATAATGAGGTTTTTTAGCATTTATAGTACAGATTTATAAAAAAAAATTACTCAGATAATTCCTTGCAATTTTAAATATTAAACAAAAGTCATCCCCAATGAAAGCGTACACCAGCAGAAATTATTTCAAATGCAAGTGCTAAAACATGACCCTTAAATAAGTTTGTGAGATGAAAAATATGCATTTACCGTCTGAGTTGTGAAAAACAAGACTCTGAGTGCCAAATGGGTAATTACACTCCAAAATAGCCTCCAGGTCAGGCAAGCCCCAATTTTCATGTGCAATCATCTATCTGAATATACAATACTTAATCATGTGTAAGTATTTGATAGGGGTAATTTCTGTATGTCTCTCTCTCTCAGTATGGTCCTTTGTCTAGTTTATAGGAAACGTGATGTGCATTTTCTGTTTTTTTTTTTTTTTTTTTTGTACAGTTAAAAAGGAAAATAGCAACAGCAAATTTTAAGCTGAAAACTAACAAAGGAACTGCAGTTAATAATAAAGGTTTCACCTAAGATTTTGTTAAAGCATTCTACTTGACCTTTTTTTTTTTTTAACTTTTATTTTAAGTTCAGGGGTACATGAACAGGTGTGTTATAGAGGTAAAGTCATGTCACAGGAATTTTTGTACAGATTATTTTGTCACCAGGTATTAAGCCTAGTAACCATTAGTTATTTTTGCAATTCTCTCCCTCCTCCCAGCCTCCACTCTGCAGTAGGCCTCAGTGTCTGTTGTTCCCCTCTGTGTATTCATGTGTTCTTATGTTTTAGCTCCAGCTTGCAAGTGAGAACATGCAGTATTTGGTTTTCTGTTCCTGCCTTTGTTTGCTGTGGATAATGGCTTTCAGCTCTATCCATGTTACTGTAAAGGACATGATCTCGTTCTTTGTTATGACTGCATAGTATTCTATGGTATAAATGTACCATATTTTCTTTATCCAGTCTATCACTGATGAACATTTAGGTTGATTCCATGTCTTTGCTATTGTGAACAGTATTGTAATAAAGATATGTGTTTTTATAATAGAACAATTTATGTTCCTTTGGGTATATACCAAGTAATGTGACTGCTGGGTCAAGCAGTAGTTCTGTTTTTAGGTCTTTGAGACATCACCATATTGTTTTCCACAATAGTTGAACAAATTTACTCTCTCACCAACAATGTTCCCTTTCCTCGGCACCTGTTCATCAGTACCTGTTATTTTTTGACTTTTAGTAATAACCATCTTGACTGGTTTAAGATGGTATCTCATTGTGGTTTTGATTTTCATTTCTCTAATTATCAGTGATGTTAAGCTTCCTTTTATATGTTTGTTGGTTGTATGTATGTCTTCTTTTGAAAACTCTCTCTTCATGTCCTTTGCCCACTTTTTAATAGAGTTGTTTGTTTTTTTTTTTCTTGTAAAGTTGTTTAAGTTCCTTGAAGATGCTGGATATTAGAACTTTATGAGACGGAAATTTTGCAAATATTTTCTGCCGTTCTGTGGGTGGTCTGTTTACTCAGTTGATAGTTTGTTTTGCTTTGCAGAAGCTCTTTAATTAGATTTTATTTGTTAATTTTTGCTGTCTTCATCATGAAATTTTTGCCCATTCCTATGTCCAGAATGGTAATGCCTAGGTTATACTCCATGGCTTTCATATTTTTAAGTTTTACATTTAAGTCTTTAATCTATCTTGAGTTAATTTTTATATATGGTGTAAGGAAGGGTTCCTGTTTCAATTTTCTGTGTATGGCTCGCCAATTATCCTAGCACCAGTTATTGAATAGGGAGTCCTTTCTCCATTGCTTGCCTTTGTCAGCTTTGTCAAAGGTCAGATGATTGTAGGTGTTTGGCTTTATTTCTGGGCTCTCTATTTTGTTCCATTGGTCTATGTGCCTGGGCCATGCTATTTTGGTTACCTTAGCCCTACAGTACAGTTTGAAATTAAGTAGCATGATGCCTCCAGCTTTGCTATTTTTGCTTAGGATTTCCTTGGCTATTTGTATCCTTTTTTGTTTCCATATGAATTCTAAAGTAATTTTTTTCTAGTTCTGTTGAAGAATGTCATTGGTAGTTTGATAGGAATAGCATTGAATCTATAAATTGCTTTGGGCAGTATGGTCATTTAAATTATATTGATTCTTCCCGTGTACTAGGAGAACGTTGGTTTCAGCTAACCAACCTGAATTTAAAAGAACACTCTTTGCAGTGAGGGGCACTTAAGTAGAGATTATCAGGATAGTATGAAGCTAAACTCTTAGTACATATATATATAGACCATTGTAATTAACATCAGGTCATTTATTTAATATGACTCTATACTGTGACAGCATTTCCAGAGAGAAAAACAGAATAGGAGAAGGTGAAGGGTGACCTTTGAGTATTGCCCTATATATTTATGTCAATGTAAGTTTTCATGTGGACAATGCTTTCATAAATGACTTATCTAATAATAAGTAAACATGAATAAGTAAAACAATATTGCTATCACTATACAGCATTGCTATGGGGATTGGATGCAATATATGTTAAAATACATAGCAGAATACTTGGCACCTAGGAAACAAACAGTTATTAAAATTACTATGCTTAGTTGCTAGTTCCAATTCTACCTGACGATTTGTTTATCATAATTAGGGCTCAATCAATAAATTATAGCCTATTATTTTAAAAGGCTGTGCTGATTTCTGTACAAACATGACAAACTGAATGTATGCATTTATCTTTCTGTCTTTTAAAATTTTATTAAAATGATGGCAGTAGAAGAGAGTAATCCTACAAGGATGGGAAGTTGTCATTTATTTTCTTTTATCATCATTTTCATGGAATATTAGGAGGGAGTGAAGATCCATGACAGTGTCTGGTCTCAGACTCTGGTTAACATTTAACCAGATATACAGAAGGGATTTAAGGCAAATTTAAAAGGCATGCCAACTTTATCAAATAGCATGTGTTAAAGATAAGAAAAGGAAAAAATGAAAAGTATGAATATCTATAACAATATTCTAAACACTTGGTTTGATGCCTACAAAGTTGGCAATAAGTTTTCTAAGCGCCAAAGTGGAAGAAAGGTCATTCAAGAAATCTGCAAGACCCCACAAGATAAAGTTAACTAATTGTCTAGGAAAAGTAGAGCTATTATTGGAACCAATTCTGGGATACCATGGAAACGATGAAAAGCTACTGAGTTACATAAATAGTAGCCTGAAAAATAAAATAAATATATCAACTAATTTAATTCATAGAAAGAAATTTCAATATACAATTGGTGGCGTGTTAGAGTTCATTAGAGGTAGTTCTGGGGATGCCAATAAGATAGAGTGTTTGGTGCCAAATTGACTTTCAAATGTAATAAACTTCTGAGCAATTTTCCAACATTTTAGATCTTTTACTTTACAAATAAATGCCCATACATTTTCACAAGAGCACAACACCATGTCAGGTGGCTTGGCCCATGGCAATTTTCACCTTCAATATGATACATTATTGGAGGTAACCCATCCTCCCACAAATTCCCAAGACCTTGTTGTGTCTAGATCACTAGATCAGAGTCTGTCATCTCATAATAAGAGGGCTTTGGTGACTTTTCTTTGTCGATAGACCTCAGTTAGAGCTATCCTATTAAACATGATGAGTTTCAATTATATTGCACCACCAATGGGAAGGTACCAGGGCTTTAACTATTTTCTCCTTTGGAGCTTATTGTCATCATATGCAAATTTATCCATTTTCTTCCTAGTGGGGAGATTTATATGACAAGAAATTGTGAATACTCAAAAAAATTTTGAGCGGATGTGATTTAACCAAGAGCTAGACTATCATGTAGCAATGAGTCTTGGTGTTTGGGCCAGGGAATTTGTTCTCTTTCCCCTTAGATGAGTCCCCAAAGACATTAATCTCTAATGGGGAGAACCCTTTTCTGAAACCCTTCAAAGCAAGATATTCTATATTCACAAATATATCCCAGTGACCTTGGCAAATAAATAAATACATAGTAGAACGTAAACACACTAGTTTGAATGAAAGAAATTTCTTGTCATCCTCAAAGGCTCTTTATATTCTTACAAATTGACATCTAAACAGTTGAGTTTTTTTTCATCCAGAAATATATTTCTACATACTTACACTTCATGTAGTTTTCTCATATGTCTTTTGTTAAATTTTGTAATTTCTTATGGAAGAATTTTACATACTTTTAATGTTTGTTTTAGGTATGCTGTTTCTTAGGTCATTGTTAGTATAATTTTCATTACATTTTCTATCTGTTTGGTACCTTGTAATATAAGATTATTCTTTTTTCACACAATTATTTTGCACACTTACCTTTACTAAACTTTATTTTATCTAAAATTTTAGTTATTTATCTTGGATATTCAGGATATATAAACAATGATCGTGTCCATAAATGTCTAGATATTCATTTACTGTCAAAAAGCTTTCTTAAAGCAAAAACTTTTATATAACCATAAGCAATTGAACGACTAGAGATGTATTTTGCTGAGAAGTGGGTCTTTCAAAGTTGGAAGTCAAGATAGACAGCTGATAAAGACATCAAAAAAAATTCACACACATCTCATGGGATTAGATCTTAGATATCATGATGAGCTTGCCTTCTTGTATCTCACATACCTAGATCTCAGAGTTACTGTCGTAACAGATATTATTTAAAGTTAGTCTTTTAAATACAAAGGATGAGTTATGGTATGGATGATTTTTTAAATGGTTCTTTTGAAAGTTTAGAAGATCTTTTTATTTTAAGGGACTCTTGAAAAATTAGCACTTTAATATGCTATTAGGTTACTCCTTCTAAAGTCTAATAATGATATTTTATCTTCCATATCAGCAGTCTCCAATCCTGTGACATTCGTAAACACTTTATATGAGATTGTAAAGGTAATAAAGCCACCAGACAAAACCACTTTGATTTATCTCTTCTATAATGATAGATTACATACGACTGTGTCTTTCTTGATTCTCTTAATGCAATATACATTAAATAGTTGAAAAGTATCACACACGAAATGTCAATTTTAAAGATATTTCTTTCATAAAATGATTTTGTTTATAAGACATGCATACATCTATTAAAACTCATAAAGTGTCAATAATCTTTTCCCTAATAAGCTTTTTGTCCCTATACTTTATCTCTGCTTTCATTACAATACTTATGGACAAAGCTTTGGTGTCTGCCATCAGTGTATTCTGCCTTCTCTAATTATAGAGCCCTCTCAATACTATGCTTAATTTGAATCTATTTTTTTGCCTTCAGAATTCATCTGTCAGCAAATTATAGTTTGGTGATCCTAAGTGATGCATAAGGTTCATAATTCCATGCAAAAAATATGGTTTACTGAAAACTACAGTTAGTTTAAAATGTTTTAAGGAAAAAAGATGAGTATTTTAATATAAAAATATTCCATAAAAAATAATTAATGGAAAAGTTTTGCTAACTTCCAGATTGTTTTATGAGTTTAGTATAAAATCAGGGACAGGTGTATACAAATTGTTCTGCTCATTTTGTCCTTGATGAATAAGAAATTGCTATAATGACATTTACAATTTCATTAACACATTAAAGAGATGTGTGAGGAATACATAAGGAGCTCTTTATAGAGTCTAGTGATTTAATATTTTGCTTTGTGTTTAGCTGAATTTATCTGCACACTTTATAATAGATAAACAATTAACATATATAAATATATGTTTGTTTCTGAACTCCAACATAAATTTATATTTACCTAAAATCTGTTAGAAATAGAAAATAGCTACTGGATGCAAAAAAATGAATAGTCAAAAAATTATTTGAGATACTTAATTTTGCATAGATTTTTCGACTCAGTATAAAAAACTCTATAAAAATTCTGACCAGCAAGCATTGAAGGCTCAATATCAGAATTCCTAGACAAATGACCGTATGTCTGGATAAGTGAGAGGGAGTGCATCCAGATAGTTTTACAAGTATGCAGATTCTTTCCAAACAGCTGTCTTTATAGAGTATGAATCTAGTGAAGGATTACCCATCATGGGTGGGGACATATGCAGAGAATTAGCTATATGATTATGAGGTGTACTGTAGCAGATATTGGGCTAAGAGAAATCCTGAGATCTGGGCCCAGCCCTGTCACTAGCTGTGCAAACCTAGGCCAAAAATATAATCACTAGAGATATTTTTTTAGTTTGTAAATGAGAAAGTGACATGAAAGAAAAAGTTAAAATGCTTGTAAAACTATAATGTACTATATGAATGAAAGGCATTTAATCATTACAAAATTGTGAACAAGGTTAAGTAGTTCAAAGTTGATATTATTGTCTGGTTTAAGAGCTTTCTCTGTCTGTACCATCTAGGCTCTTACATAATTTTTTGGAGGATCATTTTACCTCTACACTCATTCCCTTATAATTTAATCATTATTGTATTGATTTTGTTTCTTTTTATCATTTTGTAGCCATTTTGTTGAGGAACCAAGCTTCCTACTCCTTCTCATTATTTTTATCATGATGATGATGATGATGATGATTTTAATAATTATTTTACATACACAGAATTGTCTTGCATTGTTGTGGTTGTCTTTTTCTTTTCTTAATCTGCTTTGAACACTCACAAACTTTTTAGCCAGCTTGTCATATCATAGAAATGACAGTTTTATAAGGAAGGCCATGCTGCTGCCCCGGCCTTTGGCCTAACGCGGTCAGTTGCATACAAGTGCGATGCAGTCTGTGACAGTCACAGTGACCAAGGAAAAACACAAAGCAGGGTGTGAATGGAGCAGAGAGGGCATTAGCATCCTCTGCTGCAGAAAGAAAAAAACAGCAAAATCCTGAGAAAAATCTGGAGATTATTTATGAGTGGGACCCTAAATGATAATGATTGCAGTTGCTTTATATATTCTCCCTATAACAGCTGATAATGGTGTGATTTGAATCATCTTATAATTTCAAATCCAATATTGCCTCATCTGTACAGGGTTCATGAAGCTACACGCAGTAGGTTTAGGTAAAATTCTGATCAATTAATTCCACTTTTATTTTGACTGTCAAAATACCAATCTTTCATTGAGGAGAAAAAAGCTATGGTGTTTACTAATTTGATTAATGGCCAGATAAAGAGATTCTTACTACAAAGAACAAAAGTAACAATGACGAAGTAGGAAGTTGGTTAAATCTATAAGGAATTTTAAAATTTGATTAAATTTTATTACTCATAACACATCATTTGATAGAAATACTTTGAAAGATGCATTACTACTTTTTTAAAGAAATGCACTTAGAAATAAAATTCTTAAAATACCAGAATAGTTACATCAACATTTGATAATTCAAATGTAGAAAATAATTCTAAAGAGTGATTAAATTTCAGATAAAATGACCATTAAATTGAGCATTAAAATGTAGATTTTAATTATATTCCTATCGGGGTGGTGGTCTTCAAATTTAGCTGCTCAAATAATCTGATGATAGTCTATTAAAAAGATAGAATTGTAGACTTTGACTCTAGGGATGCTGAATCAATACCTGCCACAGGGTCTAGAAAGTTGCACAGGTGGTAATGGGTTAAATAGACCCTACAATGCTCTGTGAAACACATATTTGTTAGACATATTGATTTAGAACCATTAAAATCTCATTAGAACAGGTGAGTATTAGAGATGTATAGAATAAAAGAGATTGGTAGGGATCACTCAAAAAATCCACAAAAGGATTCTGAGAAGTCCTAGCAATGCCATTTAACTACAGCTCATCATAAACTGAGATATGAATAATAAAAGATTGTTGAATTGAACCAAGTTCATTCTGTTCTTTTTCATGAGGAAAGTGAATTACACCACTAATTCCTTTGATTAATGTTTTTCTTGTTTATTTGTTTTCTTTTGGATATGAATATCTCCACACATAGAAATCATTTGTTTCATTGTTTTCTGAAAAGACAAATAAATGACAAATGCAAATGAAGAATAGTTGTTCTGTACTTTTTTTTTTTTTTTTTTTTTTT
>NW_016824142.1:153491-162191 GCF_001698545.2 Rhinopithecus bieti
TTTTTTTTTTTTTTCTTTTTAGCAGAGTTTCGCTCTTGTTGCCCAGGTTGGAGTGCAATGGCACAATCTCAGTTCACTGCAACCTCCTCCTCCCAGGTTCAAGCAATTCTCCTGCCTCAGCCCCCCAAATAGCTTGGATTACAAGCATGAGCCACTACGCCTGGCTAATTTTGTATTTTTAGTAGAGATGGAGTTTCTCTATGTTGGTCAGGCTGGTCTCAAATTCCTGACCTCAGGTGATCCACCCACCTCAGCCTCCCAAAGTGCTGGGATTATATGCATAAGCCACCGTGCCCAGCCTACATTCATATTTTGTAATTCCAAGAAGAAAAATAAAAGGAGGGAAGGGTGCCATAATCTTTCATGGATGGAAGCAATTCCTGGTAGAGACTGCAGAAAGATAAAGAACACAGTTAGATTCTCTTCCATAATCTACACTCATTTCCTGAGGAAACAAAGCCAGTTTGGTAGACCAAGACTCTTCATCAGACTATTGATGATTATAACCTGCTATGGACTGAATGTTTGTTTCTCCCCAAATTCATATTTTGAAACTCTTATACTCAGTGTGATGGTGATAATAATAGGGCCTTTTTGGAAATAGGGCATTTAGGCATTTAGGTAATGAAGGCAGAGCCATTACAAGAAAAGACTCAAGAGCTGGCTTCCTCTCTCTCTCTTGCTTTGTCTGCATGTAAGGCTACAAGGAGAAGGCCTTTTCTACAAACCAGGAAGAATGACTTCACCAGATACCAAATACACAGATATCATGTTCTTGGACTTCCCAGACTCCAGAACTCTAAGAAATGAATGTCTGTTTTTTAAGCTACCATATATATGGTATATTTGATATAGCAACCTGAAATAAGATATCAACTTGATTATTTTAAGAATGAGTATGGTAAAAGTAAGATAGGTGCATTGCTTGGGCATTATATTTGATGAGAAATGACCAGGAAAAACCTCTGGCTTCTGCTCTTTGTGTTTATAAAGTTCAATCTCATTCTAACAAAAATAAATTATATGAGAGTCAACTCCAGGTTTGTCAAACACTCAAACACACAGACATTGTTTTCATTCATGAATGAGCAAAACAATAAATATAAATGTATGTGTCATATTCCACATATATATTTAGGACATATTAAGCACAGTGGACATAATGTGGTAGGATACAATGATGCACATAATGTCATAAAGGAGATAAACACGTATATACTCTAAGATAGAGAGTAACAGAGGTCAAATGAGATGCAGAAAGTTCTCTAATATCTCAGAAGACAAGAAAAATCATATGTACTTGGTGAGAATTGGAGAAGGCTACATCCAAAGAAAATAAATGTGGGGCTTATTTATGAGATGACAAGCAATTTATTTTAATGTAGATGAAGACTGATTTGCACATCTGTAGCCACACCTTACATATTTCCCAGCAAAACTAGAAAATAGGTAAGGTGTGGGTGTGGATGAGAAAATAAATGAGCATAAGGGATGAAGGGTGAAAAATCTGGTTGGAGCATAAGATAAATACAATGTCAGACAATGGGCACAGCCACCAATTCCCTAGAAGTCAGTAAATGTTTACTTTGTCGCTAACAACAGCAGAATCATCTTATGACCCTTACCACACTGTGTATCTAAAATAGAGTCAGGAATTTCTACCAAAATGTTAGGAAATACAGAAGAAATTATTTTTTGGCAGGTGAAAGAGCTACATCTGGAAACTCATCTGAACATGATTTGCAGCATTATGTTCAGGAATTCCTCAGACTATATCAGCTGGAAATCCTGAAGTTGATAAATGAGAATTTTTTTATATTTGTGTAAGTATAGCATTAGAAGATATTTGTGTAGGTATAGGATTTTAAGGTATAATTACCTTCTAATTATATATACACAATATATAAAGACATATATTAATATAAATAAATGTATAAATGTGCATTATGTTATATACATTATAATTATATATGTTTGTATGTATATGTGTGTGTATATGTGTGCATGTGTGTGTGTGTAAATTTCTCCAAGACTGATAAGCTGTATCAGGACAAGATGAAGGAATCTCTGACTACTTTTAGGATAACTTAAGTCTGAAACTTGACAGAAAGTCTTATGATTGCATATGTTTATATATGTTCTTCACTCTATTATCCACTTCTGTAGTGTCTGCTAAGACTCAGGATTATTTATATTTCTTGAGCAATGTTATTAATTCCTCTGGCTGTGAATCCTCTTAATTGACTTATTTCTATGTATTTTAGAAAAAAATTAATTTCTCGAGGAAATATGTGTTCAGTCTTTTTCCATAAATTCATAATTTCCATTAATAGCACGATTGAGCAATGGATCTGTTTTATAAAAAAATTTGGAATGCCACGTGCTCTAAAAGTGGGATCCTATGCACTTGTAAGTAATTCTGTGACAATTAATGGCTAGAAATCCTTAGGCAGTACAGATAAGCATCTGAAGATGCCAGAAGCAAAAGGACCAGGAAGCCTTTCTGTTTGTGAGCATGCTAGTCTAGCACTTAATCAGTAAAGCTTCCTCACTCTGTTAAGGACAACATGCAACTCTGTTGGAGATTAAAATTGTACTAAGAATTAGAGTATGAGCAAGCTAAGGCTTCTGGCCACTCTAGCACCCTTGCTTACTACCAGTCCAAATCCCCAATTTTTTTGTCATTCTAGTTTCATAGAGATAATCAAACTCATGGAAAAAATAATTACAAACTTTGAATCACTCTGAAAACAACACTATCACATTCTGTCATGAGACCATAGGTTGAAGATTAGTTTTTCTACCCATAGCTCAGAAATAATTATCTTATTTTATGAAATGAAAAGAAGAAAGGAAACTAAAAAATATCTCAAGAAAAGAGGTCTCTTGACCAAGTCTGAATGAAAGGGAGCCTCTTGAATGGAGTACCTTTTTCCATTTATAGTCTTTCTCCAAGTATGCTTTAGATGATCATGGCTATTAGAAAGATGTAATTGTTGTAGCAGCACTGAGCCTACCCTTAAGAGATGGCATTACATTGCTGAAGGAGGAGTAATAGATTTTCCAGGATCTAGGCAGACAAAAACTGTGGTCAATTGTGATTCTGAGAGAGAAAGAAAATTATGAGTGTGATATATGAGATAAATGAGAAACAAGGTGTACTAGGTGGCTACATCTTGGGGGAAACAGAAATAAGGATGTGAGCATAGGATGAGTAAAGCTGTATACTAACCCATGGCACTGTGCTCAATTGATATGATTGATTGTTTTGCATAAGATTTATATTGTATAATCAGTATGACCAGTTTATAGGTGGTGTTGCCTGTATTCTAAAGAGATGTCTTCTACACAATTAAAAGCAAGGTGAATTGACAGGCAAAAGACTTACCAAAAAGTTAACTGAATGAATAAATCAATAAACTATCAGCCACGTTTGTATTATCTCATATTTGCAAAAACAATACCAAAACAGAAACAAAATACTGGTACTGCCACAAAATGGAATAATTTGAGATGCTACATAAACATACTTATGTGTCTATAGTTTATATCTTCCATCCATTCTCTACAATAAACTGAGACTTGAGTCAATCATTTGTAAGATCTTTATGGCATCACTGATCTGAGGAAAGTTTTTAAACAAATTTAGATTCAATCTCCATCTTTTACATAACAAAAATGCATAAGATCATCTCTAACAGGATTACCTTTTCTAATGGTCCACTATTCCTTTCAAATGATAACAAATGATTTATATCCTAGCGCTGCTTGACTTTGACTTCCTTTAGGAAACTGACTGACAAGACCAAATTAACTTTTCCATGACATCTATGTGTCATAGAAATTGGTCACTATCAATTGAAGTCACAGGTGGATACCTATTTGTTCCTACTCTATTCACCTTTGAAATTATTATTTTAAAAACCTCTTGATATTGGAAACAAGGTAACAACCTACTCCTTAGTCTTGATTAGGGCTGTCACACACAGTTGTACACTATTTGTTCTGCACAAAAATTCTTGGCTAAGGGGACTAAAGAAGAAAAATGCCAACTACCTTCTCCTTCTCAATCCGTATGCCATAGTCAAAACTTACTATGCAGATGGGACAACTTATTTCTAATTGTACAAGGGACATGTTGATTTCACTTATTCATACTTATACATTTGACATGACTTCAGTGAGTAATAAACTTTCTCTACATTAAGTGAAACTTTTGAGTCATACGTTCTAACTCAAGCCGTATTTGTGGTACTCATTTGGAAGTTGATTCTGACACCGAGAAGAATCCTAAGGCAGCATCACCAGAAAAATAAATGTTTCTATTGATATTGTCCTTTTAACTACAGATATCTTCCCTAAACTGATTGAATTTTATATGTTTTTAATATATTTTCGTGTTTTTGTTTGTATGAATATGGATTTTCAGTATGCATATATTCATATGTGTTATAAAGTATAATATGTATTTATCCAATAATGGTTAACAGGATGGTAAAGAGAATAGCACTGACGTGGGGACTAGTTAATTTTCTTATGCTACCGTATCAATCACACAATTTCATCACTGTATAAGTAAAGATTATCCAAATTCCAATGTACTTTCCATAATCGTCATCCTCCTGATTTTGAGAAAGGAAGTACTTATTAAGCCCTTAACAACTTGCTTGCAGGATAAAGTGGAAAAGTCTTCTAGAGCATGACTTCCTCGTAAGAAGCTTTCAATCCAGTCACAGTAAATAAAATCATACAAGAGTATTTAAAAAAAAAAGCTATAAAAGCCATCAATTGTGGTACTGTTCAACTACACTTTTTACAGAAAATGAAACTTGGCTGAGAGTTTGGTCACTTAATTTGTTTGAAATCACGTTGATATTTGTGGCAGAGAAAATTAATTTTAACTGCACCGGACTTCCTCTGAGAGCCTGTTCTGTGTCAATCTGGTGTAATGAATGAGAGTATGAACTTCCAAATGCTTAGGTCTGAATCTCGGCTGGTCTACCTTCTGGGATTTGAAATTATTAAAGCACTACCTTCTGGGTTTTGAAATTATTAAAGATTAAATTAAATGAGCAATTAAACTAACTTCTCTGAGCAATTAAACTTACTTCTCTGTGCTGCTGTTTTAGCTTCTGTAAACTGGGGAAAATAACAGTACCAACTTCCTTTCTATATGGATACAGTGAGTTAAAATTTCTGAAGTGCTTAGACCAAGGCTTGCCATATAACACTAATAGGAAACAAGCGCATTTGATGATGTGATGATGGTGATGATGATGATTCTTTTGATGGCTTTGAAACAATGGAGTCATTTTTTACTGTTGAATATTTGAATATTCCCCAAAACACTGTAGTGGAATGTCTCAAAATAAGCTAATCAAGAGAAACTACAAATGGTCATGAACTGTGCTAATTTGATGAATCCCAAAGTTAATAAAGAAATTCAAACAGTATCTTTTAGTAAATGAGTTATAAAACCATCACTTTACTCAAGCCCTGTAATACCCAGCACTTTGGATGCCCGAGACGGGCGATCAACGAGGTCAGGAGATCGGAGAACCATCCCTGCTAACAACGTGAACCCGTCTCCTACTAAAAATACAAAAAAATCAGCCGGGCGATGTGAGCGGGCGCCTGCAGTCCCAGCTACTCGGGAGGCTTGAGCAGGAGTAATGGCGTAAACCCGGAAGGCGAGCTTGCAGTGAGCTGAGATCCGCCACTGCACTCCAGCCTGGGGACATAGCGAGACTCCTGTCTAAAAAATAAAAAAATAAAATAAAATAAAATAAAAAAAATAAAATAAAATAAAATAAAATAAAAATAAAAATAAAACCATCAACAGAACATTTCTAATGGTATCTATCTGAACATTTAAACTAAAACCAGTCTTTGAGACTTATAGAAACCATTAAAGGTCCTACCCATATACACCAGAGAAAGATATCAGCTGAGAAATTAGTACTTGCAAAGAACTACAATTGCACTTTTCTTCAGAATTTGATTTCACTTAAAGTAAGATAAAGTATTATGAAATTGCAACAATTGTAATAATAGTGAAACTGAAGCTTTGCCTGATAGATATTTTCAATTTATAGCCTTTAGCATACAGCTTTCTTTAGCCCTTTGCTCTAGTTTGCAAATTTTTAGTGGTCCTGATGGTTAAAACATGAAGTAATTTATTTAAAAGTATATATAATCCACAAATTTGATAAATATAATAATTTTTGATTGTTCTGAGCTACTATTTTGCAGGACGTTATTACGATACACTAAACACACTTCATTGACCATGTTGTTTGACTCAAAAAGCCAAAAGGAATAAGAACTATTAATTATGATTATTTTAGTTGATAATATCTTAAAATATCTCAAAAAGATGTTGGCAGCAACATCATGGAAAAGTGAGTAGCTATGCTATGGCAAAGGTAAATAATCCTATTTTAGCAAACTGCATTACTTTTGGTGAGGTTTTTTTTATTGCATTTATAGATTTATTTTCTTTCCACATTGTAAAGAAATTTGAATGTGTTTACAATGTCATAAAACGTACGTGATAGTTTCCTTAATGTAGGTTTTGACAATATAATTTTATGTGGGATGTCATCACCTTTTTAATGACACCGTACTTGTTTTACGCCTTCAATAAGCTCCCCTTTCTTAAGTTCTTCTGGCTGCATACCTAGAGTCTCTCAAATGGTGGCAGTGTCAACATTTCCCCATCAAGTATTTCTACTGTAACTCAATTCCTGTGCAATTATAGTTTTACTTCCAACATTATTAATTTATTTATCAGTATACTTTCACCTTTGTCTGCCAGATCCATGTTTTGATTATCAATTTTTGTGAAATGTCATGTCGGTTTATGTGAGTTTATCACTGGAGACAAGAAGGCAACAACACTACATACTTTGCCATCTGTGTGGGAACCAAATAACAGGCACAATGACCAATCACTGACAGACTTTAAAAGAGGTGACATCAATGGTCACTGATTATGCTGTCCATGTGCTACTTATGTAGTTATTTGTATGGGTTGAAGAACTGGCAGCAGAGATTATATTTTATTCAATTAATAACAGTTGATAACTACTGGTAACTGAAATTTAAACTGTGTTGTTGGAGGACTGGCACCATTTAGCTAAGCCATGGTACTTGAAATCTGTGCATATCAGGGCCATGCTAAGTGAGGACTGCCTGCATTGCGTGGTTTTCAGCATCCAGATACTTCATGTACTGGTTAGGTTTATAACAAATCATTGCTTGTTTTGTTTTTATAGCTATCATAAATGACAGTCTTAATATTTTTCAATTGATTATTGGTAGTATTTAGAAATATAATTGCTTATTGCTTTATTGATTTTGACCTGAAATCTTGTTATTATCACTTACTAGTTCTAGTCACTTATTCTTTTGTTATTGTTGTTAAATTTTCTGGTATTTTCTACTTGGAAAATTATTTTCCTGAAAAGAAAATACTTTATTTGTTTTCTCCAACCTGTATGCTTTTATTTTTATTGCCTTATTGTATTGGTTAAAATTCCCAGTGTAACATTGAATAAACAACCTTGCCTTGTGTCTAATCTTATAGGAGAGCATACTATTAAGAAGAATATTAATTATTGAATACAATACTACTTACAGCTTTTTGTAGATGCTCATTGTTAGGCTAAAAAATTCCTTTCTATTCAGAATTTTCTGTGGGCTTTGAATCATGAATGAATACTCAATTTTGCCAAAAGCTTTTTCTGTATATACTGAGATGATCATATGGTTTTTCTTCTTAGTCTCTTGACAACATAAATTACACTGATTAGGCCAAGCATAGTGATTCACACCTGTAATTCCAGCACTTTGGGAGGCTGAGGTGGGGAGATCACCTGAGGTCAGGAGTTTGAGACAAGCCTAGACAACATGGAAAACCTGTCTCTACTAAAAATACAAAAAAAAAAGTGAGCCAGACATGGTGGCAGGTGCCTGTAATCCCAGCTACTTGGGAGGCTGAGGCAGGAGAATCGCTTGAACCTGGGAGGTGGAGGCTGCAGTGAACTGCGATCATGCCATTGTACTCCAGCCTGGGTGACAAGAGGGAAACTCCATCTCAAAAATAATAATAATTGCACTGATTGACTTTCTAATGTTGAACTTAAGCAGCCTTTCGTTTCTAGTATCAACTCAATTTTTTCGTGCTATCTTATCATTTTTTATACATCTTTGCATTTGATTTGCTAATATTTTAAAGCATTTTGAATAAACATTTATGATGAAATGGTTTATAGTTTTCATTTTTGGTGACATTTTGGTCTACTTTGGAATTTCAGTAATAGGGCCTCAAAAATGCGGTGAAAAATGTTTTCTGCTCTTCTATTTTCTGCAAAAGTTTGTGAATAATTTCTATTTCTTCTTTTTTTATTTATTTATTTTTATTATACTTTAAGTTCTAGGGTACATGTGCATAATGTGCAGGTTTGTTACATATGTATACTTGTGCCATGTTGGTGTGCTGTACCCATCAACTCGTCAGCACCCATCAATTCATCATTTATATCATGTATAACTCCCCAATGCAATCCCTCCCCCCTCCCCCTCCCCATGATAGGCCCCAGTGTGTGATGTTCCCCTTCCCGAGTCCAAGTGATCTCATTGTTCAGTTCCCACCTATGAGTGAGAACATGCGGTGTTTGGTTTTCTCTTCTTGTGATA
>NW_016824142.1:164105-170998 GCF_001698545.2 Rhinopithecus bieti
CAGTATTTTATTGAGGATTTTTGCATCGATGTTCATATTGGTCTAAAATTCTCTTTTTTTGTTGTGTCTCTGCCAGGCTTTGGTATCAGGATGATGTTGGCCTCATAAAATGAGTTAGGGAGGATTCCCTCTTTTTCTATTGATTGGAACAATTTCAGAAGGAATGGTATCAGCTCCTACTTGTACCGCTGGTAGAATTTGACTGTGAATCTGTCTGGTCTTGGACTTTTTTGGTTGGTAAGCTATTAATTATTGCCTCAATTTCAGAGCCTGTTATTGGTCTATTCAGGGATTCCACTTCTTCCTGGATTAGTCTTGGGAGGGTGTATGTGTCCAGGAATTTATCCCTTTCTTCTATATTTTCTACTTTATTTGCATAGAGGTGTTTATAGTATTCTCTGATGGTAGTTTGTATTTCTGTGGGGTCGGTGGTGATATTCCCTTTATCATTTTTTATTGCATCTATTTGATTCCTCTCTCTTTTCTTCTTTATTATTCTTGCTGGTGGTCTATCCATTTTGTCAATCTTTTCAAAAAACCGGCTCCTGGATTCATTGATTTTTTGAAGGATTCTTTTGTTTGTGTGTCTCTATCTCCTTCCATTCTGCTCTGATCTTAGTTATTTCTTGCCTTCTGCTAGTTTTTGAATGTGTTTGCTTCTGCTTCTCTAGTTCTTTTAATTGTGATGTAAAGGTGTCAATTTTAGATCCTTGCTGCTTTCTCTTGTGGGCATTTCGTGCTACAAATTTCCCTCTACACACTGCTTTAAGTGTGTCTGAGATTCTGGTACATTGTGCCTTTGTTCTCATTGGTTTCAAAGAACATCTTTATTTCTGCCTTCATTTCTTTATTTACCCAGTAGTCATTCAGGAGCAGATTGTTCAGTTTCCATGTAGTTGAGTGTTTTGAGTGAGTTTCTTAATCCTGAGTTCTAGTTTGATTGTACTGTGGTCTGAGAGAGAGTTTGTTATAATTTCTGTTCTTTTACATTTGGTGAGGAGTGCTTTACTTCCAACTATGTGGTCAATTTTAGAATAAGTGTGATGTGGTGCTGAGAAGAATGTATATTCTGTTGAATTGGGATGGAGCGTCCTCTAGATGTCTATTAGGTCCACTTGGTACAGAGCTGAGTTCAATTCTTGGATATCCTTGTTAGCTTTCTTTTTTGTTGATCTTTCTAATGTTGAGAGTGGGGTGTTAAATTCTCCTATTATTATTGGGTGGGAGTCTACATCTCTTTGTAGGTCCCTAAGGAGTTGCTTTATGAATCTGGGTACTCCTATATTGGCTGCATATATATTTAGGATAGTTCTTCTTGTTGAATTGATCCCTTTACCATTATGTAATGGTCTTCTTAGTCTCTTTTCATGTTTTTTGGTTTAAAGTCTGTTTTATCAGAGACTAGGATTGCAAACCCTGCCTTTTCTTTCCATTTGCTTGGTAGATCTTCCTCCTTCCCTTTATTTTGAGCCCATGTGTGTCTCTGCTAATGAGATGGGTCTCCTGAATACAGCAGACTGATGGGTCTTGACTCTTTATCCAATTTGTCAGTCTGTGTCTTTTAATTGGAGCATTTAGCCTATTTACATTTAAGGTTAATTTTGTTATGTGTGAATCTGATCCTGACATTATGATGTTAGCTGGTTATTTTACCCGTTAGTTGATGCAGTTTCTTTCTAGCATTGATGGTCTTTACAATTTGGCATGTTTTTGCAATGGATGGTACCAGTTGTTCCTTTCCATGTTTAGTGCTTCCTTCAGGATCTCTTGTAGGCCAGGCCTGGTGGTGACAAAATCTCTCAACATTTGCTTGTCTGTAAAGGAATTTATTTCTCCTTCACTTATGAAGCTTAGATTGGCTGGATATGAATTTCTGGGTTGAAATTCTTTTCTTTAAGAATGTTGAGTATTGGCCCTGCTCTCTTCTGGTTTCTAGAGTTTCTGCCGAGAGATCCGCTGTTAGTCTGACTGGCTTCCCTTTGTGGGTAACCTGGCCTTTCTCTCTGCCTCCCTTAACATTTTTTCCTTCATTTCAACTGTGGTGAATCTGATAATTATGTGTCTTGGAGTTGCTCTTCTAAAGGAGTATCTTTGTGGCATTCTCTGTATTTCCTGCATTTGAATGTTGGCCTGCCTTGCTAGGTTGGGGAAGTTCTCCTGGATAATATCCTGCAGAATGTTTTCCAGCTTGGTTCCATTCTCCCTGTCACCTTCAGGTACACCAATCAGACATAGATTTGGTCTTTTCACATAGTCCCATATTTCTTGGAAGCTTTATTCATTGTTCATTTCTTTTTACTCTTTTTTCTCTAAACTTCTCTTCTCACTTCTTTTCCTTCATTGCATCTTCAATCACTGATACCTTTTCTTCCCATTGTTCGAATCAGTTACTGAAGCTTGTGCATTCGTCATGTAGTTTTCATTCTATGGTTTTCATTTCCATCAGGTAATTTAAGGACTTCTCTATGCTGTTTGTTCTAGTTAGCCATTTGTCTAATCTTTTTTCAAGGTTTTCAGCTTCTTTGCAATGGCTTCAAACTTCCTCCTTTAGCTTGGAGAAGTTTAATCATCTGAAGCCTTCTTCTGTCAACTCGTCAAAGTCATTCTCCATCCCGCTTTGTTCTGTTGCTGGTGAGGAGCTGCATTCCTTTGTAGGGAGAGAGGCGATCTGATTTTTAGAATTTCCAGCTTTTCTTCTCTGTTTTTTCCCCATCTTTGTGGTTTTATCTACCTTTGGTCTTTGATGATGGTGACATACAGGTGGGATTTTGGTGTGGATATCCTTTCTGTTTGTTAGTTTTCCTTCTAACAGTCAGGACCCTCAGATGCAGGTCTATTGGAGTTTGCTGGAGGTCCACTCCAGATCCTGTTTGCCTCGGTGTCAGCAACAGAGGCTGCAGAAGAGTGAATATTGCTGAACAGAAAATGTTGTTGCCTGATTGTTCCTCTGGAAGCTTCATCTCAGAGGGGTACCTGGCCGTGTGAGGTGTCAGTCTGCCCCTGCAGGTGGGTGCCTACCAGTTACGCTACTCAGGGGTCAGGAACCCACTTGAGGAGGCAGTCTGTCCATTCTCAGATCTCAAACTCCGTGCTGGGAGAACCACTACTCTCTTCAAAGCTGTCAGTCAGGGACATTTAAGTCTGCAGAGGTTTCTGCTGCCTTTTGTTTGGCTATGCCCTGTCCCCATAGGTGTAGTCTACAGAGGCAGTGAGGCCTCCTTGAGCTGTGGTGGGCTCCACCCAGTTCGAGCTCCCTAGCAGCTTTGTTTACCTACTCAAGTCTCAGCAATGGCAGATGCCCCTCCCCCAGCCTCACTGCCATCTTGCAATTCGATCTCAGACTGCTGTGCTAGCAATGAGCGAGGCTCTGTGGGCGTGGGACCCTCTGAGCCAGGTGCAGGATATAATCTCTTGGTGTGCTGTTTGCGAAGACCATTGGAAAAGCACAGTGTTAGGGTGGGAGTTACCCGATTTTACAGTTGCTATTTGTAACAGCTTCTCTTGGCTAGGAAAGGGAATTTCTTGACCCTTTGCACTTCCTGGGTGAGATGATGCCTCACCTTGCTTCGGCTCACGCTCAGTTGGCTGCATCCACTGTCCTGCCCTCACTGTCCACCAAGCCCCAGTGAGATGAATCCAGTACGTCTGTTGGAAATGCACAAATCACCCATCTTATGTGTCACTCATGCTGGGAGCTGTAGACTGGAGCTGTTCCTATTCGACCATCTTCTACTTCTGATTATTATTTGCAATTATTCACCCTTTAATCTATCTACTTCTTTACATCAATTGTGAGTTTCTTGTAGAAAGCATAATTGTGTCTTGTGTTTTTATACAATATGACAATATTTGTCTTTTAGTTGTGTGCTTAGACCTAAGACTGTCAGACTATCACCTGTGGCGCAATTTACCCTGCTCCGGGGAATCCTTGTTACATCCATCTTCTTACATATTGTTTTTGGCTGCTGACGCACTACAATGACAGAATTGAGTAGTTGCAACTGAGACTAATATGGCCTACAAGCCAAGAATATTTATTATCATACTGCTTCCAGAAAAAAAGGTTGCCAACCTGTGGTTTACAGTCAATGAATAATTAATGTTTATAATTGATATAATTGTCAGTCCTATTTTTAAACCTTAAGAAGCAAAAATGCAATCTTTTATATACATCTGGAGTTTTAAAATTTCTGTCGATGTTTCTTCTTCCTGAATTCTAAGTTTCTCAAGTTTCCCCATGGTATAATTTGTCTTTAGCCTGAAGATATTCTAGCATATCTTTTAGAGAGAGTACACTTGTGAATAACTTCCATACTTTTCTGTCTTCTGATAATGTATTCATTTAGCCTTTTTTTTTTTTTTTTTTTTGAGACAGGATCTTACTCTGTTATCTAGGCTGAAGTGCAGTGGGTCAATCTTGGCTCATTGCAACCTCTACGTCCCAAGCTCAGGGGATCCTCCCAACTCAGCCTCCCAAATAGCTGGGACCACAGGCATACACCACCACATTCAGCTAATTTTTTTGCATGTTTTGTAGAGACAGGTTTTTGACATGTTTCCCAGGCTGGTCTCAAACTCCTAGACTCAAGCAATCCACCCTCTTCAGCCTCCCAAAGTGTTAGGTTATAGGAGTAGCCTTCATTCTTAAATAATATTTTCACTAGACATAGAATTCAGGGTAGATTTGTTTTCTTCTCTTTTCCTCAGAACTTAAAAATGTTATTCTACTGTCTTCTGGTCCTCGTGGCATTTGATGAGAAATTTTCAGTCATTTAAATTACCATGCCTCTTTATAGATGTGGCATTGTTCTCTAGCAGATTTCCATACGTGTGTGTGTATGTGTATCTTTGCTTTTTAGTAGTTTGACTATGATGCATGTCTGGGCAAGGTTTTCTTTGCTCTGATCCTGTTTGAGGTCTGCTGACTTCCTTGATTCTGGAAATGTCCCCCACCAAATCTGAGAAATTTTCAGCCATTTTTCCTGGTATTTATTCTGAAACAATTTCTGCTCTTCTTTGAGTACTCAAGTAACATGAATATTAGATCTTTTGTGACTGTCCCATTTCTCTGTGTGTTTTAGAATAAATAAACTAAATTTATTTTTCTTCAAGGTCACTGAATTTCTCTGTCATCTCCATTCTCTTTTTGAGCCCAGGCAGTTAGCTTTTGTTTTATGAATGTTGTATTTTCAGTTCTAAAATTTCCATGTGATTATTTGCTACAGGTTTTATGTTTCTGCTAGGAACTTTTATCTCTAAATTTATTTCGAACTTTACCTTATCAAGCATAGTTGTAAGCATTGCTGTAAAGTCTTTGATATTTCCAATCTCTCTGTCTTCTGGAATGGAGATCTGTGAATTGTCTTTCCTCTTGAGAATTTGTCATGTCTTCTTGCTTTCTTATACAATAAATAACTGAATTTTGTACTGAAAGTTTTGAATATTACGTTGTTTAGGATCCTTTGAAGAATGCTTCTTTTCTGGTTTCTATTGGTTTTGTTTTGTTTTAGGAGGCAGCCAAAACAATTTCAGACCACAAGTTTTCTCTCAATCTTCTTAGTAATGGTGATTTAATATTATTTCAGAGCCTTTTTAATGCTGTTTACATCCATCATATGCATGTAACATGGAGAGATTAGTCTGAAACTTCAGTGGTGGCATAAGTTTAGTTCAGTTCTCAAAGCCTTTGCTTTGATACTTTCAGTTTTTCCCATGCATGCTTAGATCACGGTTGGGCCAGGACTTATGAAGGTTTACATGACAGATGATTGGTAGCTTTTTACAGCTGTCTTCTCTCCAGAACTTCCTCCTTATTCTCAATTTCTCAACAGTCATTTTTCTCAATTTCTCTGCCCTGAAAGATAAAATTTCTTTTAGAATTTCAAGTGTTTATGATACTGCCCCTGCAAGCTCTGTGACTAGTACCTTCTCTTAGAGTAAAACCACGAGAGTAAAAGAGTGAAAAAAAAAAAAAAAAAAAACCCTGGGATTCTCCCCAAAACTCACACACACACACACACACACACACACACACACGTTTTGCAAAGAAATGGCCCTGTTCTCTGTTCTCTGGCCAAAAATGACAAGGTTTCTCATAGTTTTCAGTCTTCAGTACCAACAGTATCACTCACTCCATAACTGGGCCCACCCATGGGGAAATGGTTGTAAGAAAAAAGAGAAAAAATGGAAAACTCACTCCCATGTAGGTTGCTTCTTCACATTTTGACTCTTACCAATCCAAATGAGTGACTGAGACAGCAATTTTAATCAAGGGAAGTTTATAATGCCAGAGCTTGAGGATGTGATGCCAGGATGACAGTAGCCTGTTATCTGAGTTCCAAAGTTGATTGCGTGAAGTACAGTATTTACACTTTTGTTTAAAACAGAGCTATGTGTTTAGTACAGAGGGTGACCAGTGAAGCAACAGGTACATTCTTATTATTTTGATTGATGTTTAGTGATGCCGTACATAGGGAAGAGCAAATATGTGATTGAGTGGTAGAAGAAAAAGGTTAATAATTGTGTAGATATCTTAGCATCTGGTAGAAGAGTAATTGATTTCATCTTTACTTATTTCACATCTGATAAGTGTACAACCAGTACCTAGAGGTGAAATATTTAACTAACTCTGATTACACAGGTGAGGGGTCAGCTTTAGTTTCTAGGCCTTGGTTTTATTACTCAGATGTCCAAACTATCTATGGGAGGTTATAACACTTATCTCTAATGAACATAGCTGCCTTTGCACGTATACACATTCGTGGGTCAGGACAGAAATTTGGAATAGGCCTGAACTGATCAGTTTTCCTTTTGTTTATTTTCACACTCTCCTCCAAAATTCATCAGTTTTGTTTACTTTTAGAGCCCTCAGATGTTATATATATATATATATA
>NW_016824142.1:171320-221567 GCF_001698545.2 Rhinopithecus bieti
TATATATAACATATATATATATTTGTTTTTTGTTTTTTTTTTTCTCAGAGTTTTCCATTATCATTATCAGGAAAGATGGGCTGAGATGTGCTTATTCTATCTTGTCTGAAACCAAGACATCAGATGGAGGAAACTTCTGATATCTACAGAGCAGCTGTTTTTAATGATTCAATAGCACAGCTTGGAGAGAAGAGTATGAAATAATAATAACAATAATAATGATAACTAGCATACTGAGAACTTACTATGTACCGGGCACATTTTATTTTCATCATAATCTATTTCTAATATTTATACTGTGATTTTAATTCACAGCAGAAGAGCCTGAGACTTAGAGAGAACTAATGTACTGAAGTATACACTAGGAGGTAAAGATCGAGATGTGACTGAAACACAGGCCTATCACATTTAGAACCTTTTTAGCCTTCACACTGGCTAGTCACTTTCTTCTTCTACCCCTCAAACTATTCTGAGTTAACATAAGAAAGAAGCTGTGGATTGAATATAGATTTAAATTGAAACCTGTATTTTAATTTTGGCATATATTGAACAAATTGTTCAGTTTTCTGAGTTCTATGCATCTATCTATAAAGTAGAGAGAAACTTTATTGGGGTTTTATGAGAAACAGAGAATATATATGTAAAGCATCTATTCAATTCAAGGAAAATAATAATTATGTAATAAGTTCTACATATTGTTATTTTTATACAGGAAATGTGAATATAAATTATAGTACATAGAGTTGGCTCAGATATAACTACTGTTGCTGATGGTATCTGAGTTATTATTATTATTATTTTTTTGAGGTGGATCTCACTCTGTCACCCAGGCTGGAGTGCAGTGGTGCATCTCGACTCATTGCAAACTCTGCCTATCGGGTTCAAGTGATTCTCCTGGGTCAGCCTCCCAAGTAGCTGGGACTACAGGCATGCACCACCATGCCCAGCTAATTTTTGTATCTTTAGTGGAGATGGGGTTTCACCATATTGGCCAGGATGATCTCGATCTCCTGATCTAGTGATTTGCCCATCTCAGGCTCCCAAAGTGCTGGGATTACAGGCGTGGGCCACTGCACCTGCCTGGTATCTGAGTTAAATTCAAACATTTTTCGTATAGTCAGTATTTAGTCTAAGAAGAGGCAAAAATATGCCTTTGAATTATAGTTATTATCCTAAATGTGGTATGTAATTTTGATGTTAATATATAACTATTGAAGAGGTTGTATCATCATTGCACTAATATTGGTACAAAGTTGATTTAGAAATAGTGTTTCAGAAACTGAAAAGGAAGTAAAATAAAAATAAGAACTGTGATTTTGGCTACACTAATAAATAACATAATATTATATAACCATTTGCAACTTACTGATATTCCAAACTATTGATGAAAAGAGTCAAATTCTGTGAAATAGTTTGGGAGACTTATTCTGAGCCATATATGAGTGACCATGGCCTGTGACACAGCCCTCAGAAGGTCCCAAGAACATGTGCCCAAGGTGGTCAGGGTACAGCTTGGCTTTATATATTTTTAGGGAGGCATGAGATATCAATCAAATACATTTAAGAAATTCATTGGTTTTGTTCAGAAAGGCGGGACAACTCAAAGCCAGGGCAGGGGGTTTCCCAGCTATAGGTAAATTTAAATACTTTCTAGTTGACCATTCGTTGTAGGAAGTCAGGGATCCCGAACAGAGGGACCGGCTGGAGTCGTGTCAAAAGAACATAAATTGTGAAGATTTCATGGACATTTATCAGTTCCCAAAATTAATACTTTTATAATGTCTTATACCTATCTTCACTGCAATCTCTGAACATAAATTGTGACGATTTCATGGACATTTATCACTTCCCTAATAATACTCATAATTTCTTATGTCTATCTTTACTTCAATCTCTTAATACTGTTACATCACCTCAGGACCACCATTGTACGAATTGATTGTAAGACGTGTATTTGGAGGAGGTTCCAAGTTGGCTGAATAGGAACAGCTCCAGTCTGCAGCTCCCAGCGTGAGCGAAGCAGAAGACGGGTGATTTTTGCATTTCCAACTGAGGTACTGGGTTCATCTCACTGGGGCTTGTCAGATAGTGGTTGCAGCCCACAGAGCAGGGCTTGGCATCGCCTCACCAGGGAATCACATGGGGTTGGGGAATTCCCTTTCCTAGCAAAGGGAAGCCATGACAGACAGCACCTGGAAAAATTGGGATACTCTCACCCTAACACTGCGCTTTTCCAACGGACTTAGCAAACAGCGCGCCAGGAGATTGTATCCCACGCCTGGCTGGGAGGGTCCCACGCCCAGGGAGCCTGGCTCACGGCTGACACAGCAGTCTGAGATCGAATTGCAAGGCTGCTCCCCTTTTAAAATCCCTGATAAAAACGGGTTTTGCAACTCAGGGGACATCACGGACTTACCAATATGTGATGTTACCCTAGAGTCCCAGCTGTAAAATTCCTCTCTTTGTACTCTTTCTCTTTATTTCTCAGACAGGCCGATACTTAGGGAAAATAGAAACAACCTATGTTAAAATATTGGGGGCTGGTTCCCCCGATAACCATTGGTTGAGTTTATCTGAAGACCTGGGATCAATAGAAAAGAAACGTTTAAGTTAAGATAAAGGATTGTGGAGACTAAGTTTTACTGAGTGGAGGAAACTCAGATAGCAGAGCAGGTTGTAAAATGTTTCCTATGGGTCTTAAAAGAGTGCCTGGCTCTTAGTCAATTATCTCCTGGATCTGGAAAGGAAGGAAGGAAAACACAGGGGAAAGGGGATTTTCTACAGAATGTGGATTTTTCCCACAAGTGACTTTGCAGGGCAATTTCAAGATACGGAAGAGAAACATGTTTTGGAGTAAAACATTTTGAATTTCTTCCTCATTATGCCAGAGTCAGATTGGAATGTAAACTATGATATACAGGGTTAACTAAAATTCATCTGATGAGAATTTATGATTTGTCGGGCATCACTCCCCAGACCCCTTAGATAGAAATTTGTGCGAGATAAAGAGAAAATGAGAGTTTAGTCCTCATAACTACTTCTCTTATTAGGAATTTCCTATATTTGCTGTGAGTAATAATACCTACTCAGAAATCTACTGAGTTTTAAAGTTTTATTAAAGAGAGTGACCAAGCTAAAAAAGATTCCGGTCACTAGAAGCTGAGTCACTAAACATAATGAGGCAAATTTCTGAAGTGGGATTACATTTTTATTATAGTCAGCTGCATTCAGAGTAAATAAGAAGCTGGGTGTGGAGGTGGGAAATGAGTATAAATGTCTTTGTATTAAGCAGGTAGAATTACATTACCATTACTTAAGAATTGAATTAAAAATACAACGAGATCACTGACAGCATCTGATAGATTTACAAAACTTATAACCAGGGAAAAGAAGAATGAAAGCAAAAAGGAAGGAAGTATTCTAGCTAAATTCAAAATTAGAGATAAGGCTATAGGCAGAACTGAGCTGAGCTTCAGCTGCAGGTGAATTCTATGCTGACCTTTACAAAGATCTGGAAAGGTCAAGTGATCTGGAAACCAGATCATTCTCCCGTGGCAGAAACTTCTTGAGACTTGCCTAGACTTGCCCTTAGCCATTTTAAGTAATAATGCCTACATTGACAAAGAAATATTTTGATTGGCAAAACTACTATACTCAAATGAGTATTGTTATCTTTTCAAAGTTTTATTTGCAACCCTGTACAATCTACATTTTTCCTCAAAAGGACTTTTTTAAGAGACATCTTTTTGTACTGAAATGTAATCACAGAAAAGTCAGAAAATGACCCAGCTTGACTAATTTAGAAAAAACGAATAATGCCTAGGGATTTGCTGATATGAGAGAAAACTATGTATTAACCTGAATCAGAATAGGAATTGATTTACTTATTTAATTTTTCCAACTTATTTATTGAGTGCACACAAAATGACAGAAGTGAGGCTAAGCACTGGGAAAATAATGATGAGCAAAGAAGGCCTAGACCCAGCCCTGATAAAGAATGCAGTCAAATGAAGCAGACGGGGAAATAATTATGTCTTAGTCCATTTTCTGTTGCTATAACAGAATACCTGAGACCAGGTAATTTATAAGAAACAGAGATTTATTTCCTCCAGTTCTAAAGCTGAGAAGTCCAAGACTCAGGGGCCACATCTTTCTTTGTCATCCCATGATGGAAGGTGGAAGGGCAAGAAAGCCTACACGTGAGGGGGCTGGCAAGGTGGCCAAACTGGAGTTTGTAACAAACCCATCCTTGAGATAAGTAATTCACTTCTTCAATAATGACATTAATCCATTCATGAGTGCAGAGCCCTTTGGAGGACACATTCAAACTATACCAGTATATAAAGAAATACAATAGTTTAACTTTCTAAGAAAAAGGTATAATGTTTTATGAGAGTGTTGATAGTGAAGCTACTTAGTCTAAGAGGTGAGACAAAACTTTTCTAAGTGATGATTGGGTTAAGATTGAACAAAAAGGAGGACTTAATTATGTGAAAAGGGCCAGTATGGACAAAGAAGACATCATTGCAGATTTACTGGTGTGGATTCTATCAGGAAACAGATGACACATTCAAAATATTTCAATGGAAAGTAATTTAAGGTAAGAACTATTTCTGAAGTGTGGGTAGGGTTAAAGGAATAAAAAAGTAAATAATGATGCACACAGGAAGACAACAGTATGACACCCCTAAGATTGCAGCCAAGTCACAATTTTACCTTGACCTTCTTAGGGTTTTTTATTCTGGGCTTAAAAATTAAATAGACATAAGGCAAACTAGTAGAAAAGCGTATGTATTAGTCTGTTCTCATGCTGCTATAAGGACATACTTGAAACTGGGTAATTTGTAAAGGAAAGAGGTTTAATTGGCTCACAGTTTAACAGGGCTGGAGTGGCCTCAGGAAACTTACAGTCTGGCTGAGGGGGAAGCAAACACGTCCTTCTTCACATGGTGGCAGTAAAAAGCAGACATAGCAAAGGGGTTGGGGGAGCCCCTGATAAAACCGTCAGATCTCATGAGAACTCACTGTCAGGAGAAGAGCATGGAGGTAACTGCCCCATGATTCAATTACCTCCCACCATGTCTCTCCGACGACACGTGGGGATAATGGAAACTACAGTTTAAGATGAGATTTGGGTGGGGACACAGTCAAACCATATCAAACATGTAAGACATACTAATAGAAAAGCATACAAATTTATCTAATATAAGTTTTTGGGACATGTGAACCTTCATAAGGAAATGAAGACATGGGAAATGGCAAAACCTAACTGTTTATATTTGATTTAATAAAAAGAGGAAATTGTGGAAAAGTTACTAAAGTGTCTGGAGAGGCAGAAGGCAAATAGGATTTTAACCAGTTCTTTCTGTACAGAATTATCTGTCTCAACTTTCTGTCCTTGATGGTAAGAATGTAACTTTTCTTCTGGTGTAGGGAGTACATCTTCCATATGGATTTTATATCCTCCCTTCAAAAGAAGGCGGAAGGGTTCAGTTTGCCCTTCTTGAATCTGCCTTTTTTTTTTTTTTTTTTTTGGATTTTAGTAGAGACGGGGTTTCACCAGTTAACCAGGATGGTCTCCATCCCCTGACCTTGTGATCCACCCACCTAAACCTCCTGAAGTGCTGGGATTATAGGCTTAAGCCACCATGCCTGGCCGAATCTTTTTTTTTTAAAGAAGCTTTGGTTCAAAGTAATCCTTATGCCAAAGTGGTATATTTTGGGGTAGCATATTCTACTATATTTTATTAATATTTTCAGCCCAGAGGAGGCAGGGTGATGATATCTCCCAAAACCAGTGACTGAAGCCATGGAAGTGCCACCATATGGAAGCTATAATGGAAAACAGTCAGTCAAAACTGTGGCATCTTAGAGAAGAAGGTGTGAAGCCTCTCCTTGCATTTCTGCAATCTCTTGCTGGTAAGTGGGAGTGAAGGCAAAGAAAGAATAACCAGAACATCAGTCAAGTAGAACAGTATATGCAGAGAGGACCAAGAATGAAAGAATAAATTTTGATTTTGATTTTGGGGATGCATAAAACATGCTAAATGCCAAATCTTTCTTGATGTGAAGAGTACTAATAAGAAGTTTACAAGGAGAAATATGAAACATATGACTCAAAGAGAGAGAGAGAGAGAGTAATCACCAGGTATTTCTAGAGTCAACATGGGCATTGAAAAGACTATAGAAACACTATGGGAGAAAGAGCTATGTGAAAATTTGGGAAAGCCCAGATTTGAAGCTCAAATATTTGGGGATTTCTTTCCAATGTGTATTGGTTTTAATCCGTAGTTTTTTCATTTACTATATAGTGGTACAAGACTGAAAACAGGATTAAAATGTGGAAGAGCTGTACTTGCTTTTGAGAATGTTCAAAAGAGTAAAATTGACTCAAGGAACTATTATGCATGCATATTGAGGAAAGTAGAGAAATCTAGGAAAAGCTTTATTTAGGAGTGGTGAAAGAAGCAAATAGACCAAATCATAGAGGTTTATAGAAAATCACAGGAGGGTATGCAAGGGAAAAACTCCAAAATATAATAGAATCAGGTTTCTACCAAAATCCCCTAGATGCCCCGATTTTGTCATCCCAAAGCAGTAATTCATTCTCCAGTTAGAAGATTCACTGCACACAAGCATGTCTCATGTCTGTGCTTTATGGCTAGTAGCGATTTTATTGACCTCAGTGTCCAGAAATGCAGACCGGAAATAACACTGTCTGCAGGCACTGCACTGTCATATTTATGATATAAATGGCAAAATCTTGCTCATGATCCATTATTTGTGACTGCATCACTAGTCTTATCACTGACATACTGACATTGAACAGAAGAAAAAAACAGTGATTGATGAGCAAGAAAGAATATTGAAGAAGCAAGATGAAACGTCGTAAGGTCAGTTCAGAAGCAACTGAAAAGCTGACAAAGAGTTTTAAATAAGAAATCTTTGTCATAATAAGAGTTTAGATTTTTTTATGTGGAATTTTTCTTAAAATTGAAGATATATGCAATACACTAAACAAAATTTAGTGTATATATATGTGTGTTTGTGTATACATATATAATCACATAATGACATGAAATTTTAATTAGTTATGGACTGCCTATATAACAGTGGTTTCATGGTTGGAGCTGACAGAATAGCATAGCACAATTACTTTATTTTTAAAATAAATTTAGTGTAGCCTAAGTGTAAAGTGTTTATAGAGTCTACAACAGTGTACAGTAACATCCTAAGAATTCACATTCACTCACCAGTCACTAACTCATCCAAAGCAACTTCAAGTCCTGCAATATCTATTCATGATAAGTGCCTTATACAGGTGTACCATTTTTAGTCTTTTATACCACATTTTTATTGTACCTTTTCTATGTTTAGGTACACAAATACTTACTATTGTGGTACAATTGCCTACAGTATTCATACAGCCACATGCTGTATAGGCTTGTAGCCAAGGAGCAATCGGCTATACCATGTGGCCTGGGTGTGTTGTAAGCTATACCACATAGGTATGTGTAATTACACTCTATGATGTTCTCACAAGATTGTCTAATAATCTGTTTCTTATAACATGTCCTCTTTGAGAGGCATGACTATACACAAACACATATATACACATATATATGTATACGAGCTAAATGTTATTTTTATAAGCACACGATATCTTGCTAACTCTCATGAAGCTGGTCTCTAGCTGAAAATATTTTCAAGTTATAGGTGGAATAATAATATATGCATGTTTTGATCTTAAAAAGTTATACTAAGCTATTTGAAAAAAGTTCAATGACTCTGGGTATTATGGAACAGGAAATACACAGAGAAGGAATGAATAGATAAATTAAATGTAGATAAAAATTTTTGCAGAAAAAATTAAGTACTATTGTTTTATAAATTTGATGGGCTATGTATAGTGACAAATACACAATCTAACTCATAAAGTATAAAATTTATAAAAATTTCAAGTCCCTTTGGTATTAAATTTTAAAGGAATATTATTAAAATTATTAGAGAGATAAAACTGAATAGGATTTTAAAATTTTAATCCTTCCTGTGGTTTGGCGGCGAGGGACTTTTGAAAGCTTATGTTATATTATATACATAACTAACTAATGTGTTTAATATAAAAAGGGTAAAACTTGTTCTACAATATAACAATCACAGAATAAATTTCAAGATTTTTAAAATTTTCAGTTTCTTTTTAATTTATAACTAAAGTTCTAAATTTCCTTTTTTTAAAAGAGAACAAGAACTGACCCAGATAATTCACATGTGCATATGAAATTCTTGTCAAATAAATAAGTAATTCAAGAACCAGGCAGATGATATTACTTTGACATAGAAAATTGCTAAAAACAAAAACTATTATTGCACTTGTGTTTTAAAAAGTATAAGAATTAAGCCTCAGTGAAAGGCTCAAACTAAATACTAGTCCAAATTAATTGATGAATAGGCATAGGTAGAGAAAAAGATTTTTCTTGTAAAGGCGCTGAGTTTTTTTACAAACTGAGATCATGCTGTATATACCTTGGCAGTGAGTTTTGTTGTGTTGTTGGTTTTTGTTTGTTGCGTGTTTTTACGGACTGATGGAGATCCAACTTGTTTAGGTGCATGACATTCTAGCTTAGCTGGCTTTTACTGTTTGAGGAATCAAGGGGTCCATCCGAGGCCCACCTCAAGTGCTTCATTTTGCTGTTGCAGCAACAACTACAAAGAAAAAAGCGTGAACAAGAGGATTATATGGTTGAATATCGCTGTCGAAAATACGTCAGGGCTCTTGGTGCAATCTGCAAGTCCATCCTCGTTTCCTCCTCCAGAAATTGGGGCACCTGTGGCTCTGTTAAGCATAATCCAGGCTGCAATGTGAGACAGGAAATCATAACATTAACTAGTAAAACCATACAGTTACGCCAGCGTGTGTCTTCCCAACTACTCTTATAAGGAGTCTTGGCCAAACATAAATAATAAAAGCTCATGATGGCTGCCAGCACCTGGCTTGTCTTTATCCTGGTGGCTCCAGGCCTTGCAGAGAAATGAGCTTTCTCTGGCCTTAATTAGGTCCTAACATTTGGCAAGAACACCTCAATATATAAAAAACGCTCTTCATCCGGCAGAAATGGGGCAATCAAATTCGTCTCTCCATATACTGTTCTGGAACATATCTCATTCAGAATAAATCCTTCCAGTATGAGGGTTTATTATCTTTTAAGCTTCAATTTTATCCCAGAGTTTGCAAAAATTCACCCATGAGAATTTGAAAAAAAAAAAAAGGAAATCAATTTCTTGTATTTCAGAATGAAGAAATGTATTCTTTTTGACTTTGTCTGAATGAGGTAGTTAATATCCACAAATAGGTTTATCATGAGAGTTGGCAAGAATTATACACACTAGTAGTGTGGTTATTTGGTTCTAGTCTGGCACTGTTTTCTCGGGACAGCAGCCGCTTCTTGGGGGTTTGCATCCTTTCGCTAATTTGGTGAGATAGAAAACCAAGAAAAAAAAAAAAAAAAAAAAAACAAAACGCTATCCTATTGAATTAGTTAGAGTCCAGAGAAATGGAACCAGTAAGTTCAAAATCTGCTGCATTATGGACTGGCAGGCAGAGACAAAAGACAATTGATGGTGCAGGTGAAGTTCGAATGCAGTCTGCTGGAGAATTCCCTCTGTCTTGGGGAGGTCAGTTTTCTAATTCTTTTCCAGGCTTCAACTGATTGGATAAGACCCATCCACATTATGAAGGACAATTTGATTGACCCAGATTTCACTGATTTAAGTGTTGATCTCATCCAAAAATATCCTCAAATTGGCACATAAAATTAACCATCACAAGCCCAGCCCTTGTCAACTTTGCACTCATATATTTCTTTAAACCGTGTTTCCTTTCCCAATAAATACAATAACAAGGCTATACTTCCACCTGACATGATATAACTATGCTGTGCACAGCTGGAAACTCACTAAGTCTTTCCCCAGAACAAGATGCAACATCTTTGGCTGATGTCTGCTCTTCTCTTTGGTATCATGTAACTTAAATATTATAGTACAAAGTTAACAACACTTAAATACTATAAAGTCAATCTATCTTAAGTTATGTGATAAAGTGACGAGAGAGGGAAGAAAATAGAGATACACGATATACCTAATATACATACTGTATGTACATACAGTTGACCCTTGAACAACATGAGTTTGAACTGCGCTGGTCCACCTATATTTGGATTTTTTTCCCGCTCCTGCCATCCAAGAAAGCAAGACCAACCTCTCCTGTTCTATGTCCTCAGCCTATTCAATGTGAAGATAATAAGTAAAAAGACTTTTATGATGATCCACTTCCACTTAAAGAATGGTAAATATATTTTCTCTTCCTTATGACTTTCTTAATAATATTTTCTTTTCTCTAGCTGATTTATTGTAAGAATGCCATATGTAATACATGTAACATTCAAAATCTGTGTTAATCCTCTGTTTATGTTATCCATAAAGCTTCTGGCAAACAGTCACTACTAGTGGTTAAGTTTTGGGGCATCAAAAGTCATATGGAAGTTTTTACTGCTTGAGGGTTGGTGCCTCAATCCCCATACTGTTCAAGAGTCAACTGTATGGCTGGGCATGGTGGCACACGCCTGTAATGCCAGCACTTTGGGAGGCCGAGGGGGGCAGATCATGAGGTCAGGAGATTAAGACCATCCTGGCTAACACAGTGAAACCCCATCTCTACTAAAAATACAGAAAAATTAGCCAGGCATGGTGGTGGGCACCTGTAGTCCCAGCTACTCGGGAGGTTGAGGCAGGAGAATGGCCTGAACCCGGGAGACGGAGCTTGCAGTGAGCTGAGATCGCACCACTGCACTCCAGCCTGGGTGACAGAGTGAGACTGCATCTCAAAAAATAAAATAAAATAAAATAAAATAAAATAAAATAAAATAAAATAAAATAAAAAATAAAGACATATTCATAACAAAATAAAGAGAAAATATTCCTGACAATTATGACAACCACAGGCCTCATCTGTGTAAATGGTCACAGGGTAATAGCTGGTATTCACAACTACCATCTATCACTATTCATTCTATGTTTTCTTTGCTTTCAGCAAGCACTTGAGCTGGTTATAGTTCTTTACCAAGTGAAGTGACTCAAACCAATCCTGAAGAGTCTGGGCATTAGTACTCCTATCTAATTGGTTGTGCTGGTTTTCCATTGACTTTATTCACAACGTATAGTAATCCTAAGAGACTCCCTAGGGTATCTCCTGTATTCCACACATACTTTTTCTTATCTCCATTGTGAAATGGAAGTCCCATTTTTCTTTGTCAGTCAGGATCAGTTAACCCAGCCAGCCCAGTAACTCCTGCTTTCCCTGTTGATTCAGAGGCATGAATAGTCCAAAATGGACTTGGTAGCAATCTTAACTTTTAATTCAATAAGATAATTGTTAGATTTTATGATGGAAGCATTCCTCCCTTTGGAACTAAGAGTTTTAGGCCAGCAGAATATAAGACCATGAAGACAAGAAGCAAACATTTTGCTAGAGTCACTAGGAGTAATAGAGATTCATGACACTCCCATTTCACCCCTCATTTCCCAGACCTCTGAGTCCTGGCTATGGGAGAAACAGTATCATATATTGGACATTTTTTCAGAGCATATGTAGCCTACTGGATAACTTTGCAACAAGTCTGAAATGTATTGCCTCCTAATTGGCAATGTAATTGAGTCTTTAAAAGGCCATTCCATAGATCTATCAATCCAGCTGTTTCAGCATAGCAGGGAATATGGTAACACCAGTAAATTTCAGGAGCATGGCCCTATTGCCTCACTTCATTTGCTGTAAAATGAGTTCCTTAATCAGAAACAATCCTATGTGAAATAACATGATGGTGGATAGATATTATGTATGTCCATAGATGGTAGAAGCATTGTGTGCAGGGAAGGAAAATGCATATCCAAAGTAAATGTCCATTCCAGTAAGAACCAAACACTGCCCCTTCCGTAGCAGAAGTAATCAAATGTAGTTAAGTGTGCCACCAGGTAGCTAGTTAATCACCCTGGGGAATGATGTCATTTTGTAGACTCAGTGTTGGTCTCTGCTGCTGGCAGATTGGGCACTCAGCAGTGACTGTAGCCAGGTCACCTTGGTGAGTGGAAGTTTGGGCTACTAATCGTATGCACAACTTTCCTCCCTGTCACCCTGGCCAATCTGTTCATCCCATTGGGCAACGACAGAGGTGACTGGAGAAAGGAGCAGACTGGTATTCACTGAACAGGTCATTGTACACACTTGATTATTAAAGTCTCCCTCCACTGACTGAAGTTACCTTTTGGTGAGTATTCACATGGGTCACAAATACCTTCATGGTTTTTGGCCCATTCAGAGAGGTCTACCCACCTCCTATCTCTACCCTAGCCTGTTTTGTCATTAATTTTCCAACCCTGTTACTGTCTAAGTCCCTGACCATCCAGCCAAACCACTGGCCATAGCCTATGAATCAGTATATAGTCACCTACAGGAGCACCCCAACCAGTCACTTCAGCATCCCTAACTGCCACCGACAATGAACACACCATTGCACCTGCTGAATCACATGGCTCACCTGCACATACGGCAGCTTAAATGGCAGCCTGGAGCTACTGCAGACTTTTCTTTTATTCTGGGTCCCATTCAAAATCAGCAACTTTTTGGATCACTCATCCTTTTTTTCTCCCACTTTATCCAGTGACATTGGAAGTATAACAACAACAAAAACTTAGGCACATTACAATTTTAAAGAATTAATTTCAGCATTCAACAATTTATGAATTGGGAAAACAAGACTGAAAGTTGTTTACCATTCCAATGAGAGGAATAAGAGAGTAAATTTTTATGTTTGCAAAATCAAGACAAATATATTTGATTGCTCGAAGTGGAAAGTACTCAGAGATCAGTTGGTGATTTCTCATTAGTTACACTTAAGTTTTGTTTTACTATTTATATTTGTTTTGCTTATGTAGGAATATAAAATTCTGGGCCATCTCAGCCTAATGGCCTCAGTATTCTAGGATCTCTCCAGGACCACTCAGATCCTTGCTTCTTAAAAGCATTTGGTTATGATTATCCATTGTTGATATTTTGTGGATCTATATCGCCAGATCATACCATGAACTATTTTTACCACTGAAAATAGTTGTTAGTGACTTTAAACCTAATCAGATTAAATATCCAATTCTGGAAACCCCAAAACCAATTCAGAAAATTTGCCCTTAAGAATTTGTTCCTCTAGAATCACTCTCAGTACCAAAATCTGTATTAGTCAGGGTTCTCCAGAGAAACAAAACCAACAGTGTGTGTGTGTTGACTCTGTGTGTGTGTGTATTCATATGTGTGCGTGTGTGTGTGTGTATATGTATGTATATATGGAGATACAAGCATTTGGCTCATGTGATTATGGAGGCTGACAAGTCCAAAATCTGCAGTGTGGGACAGCAGACAGAGCCCCCACAAAAGCCAGTGGTAGATAAAGTCCAAAGGCAGTCTGCTGCAGAATTTCCTCTTACTCGAGGAGGTAGGTTTTTCTTCTATTCAGGCCTTAAACCGATTAGATGAGGTCCATCCACATTTTGGAAGGCAATCTGCTTTACTGAAAGTTTATTTATTCAAGTGCTAATCTCATCTAAAGACTTTGTGTACATTGACATATTAAAAATAATCATCACAGGCTGGGTGCGGTGGCTCATACATGCAATCCCAGCACTTTGGGAGGCCGAGGCTGGCGGATCACGAGGTCGGAGATCGAGACTCTCCTGGCTAACACGGTGAAACCCCGTCTCTACTAAAAATACAAAAAATTATGCCGGTGTGATGGCGGGCGCCTGTCAGTCCCAGCCTTACTGCGGAGGCTGACAGGGACAGGGAATGGCGTGAACCCAGGAGGCAGAGCTTTCAGTAAGCCGACATCAGGCACTGCACTCCAGCGACGCGGCTGACCAGCAGCGCACGACTGCTCGCAGAAACAAAAAAAAAAAACAAAAGAAACGACGAAAAATCACAACTGTTTAAGTTCTGAAAGTTATAGACAGCATCTCATAACCTAATGATTATGCTAATTTCTATTGGATTATCAAATCTGGTTCTTTCCTCTTCTAAAGATTATATTTCTGGCTGGTAGAATTGTCTTTTATACTTTTCAATTTAAAATATTTTTAGGAACATACTTAATAGCAAAAAGTACATGACATCACCATTTTGCAATAGTTGTAAGTGTATGTGTATTTCTGTGTGTGTATACTTAAGATCAATATAGTGAACTGATGGATATGTACCTTAGTTCATTCCATGTTGCTATAAAGGAAAAACTGAGGCCAGATCATTTATAAAGAAAAGAGGTGTATTTAGCTCATGGTTCTGCAGGCTGTACAAGAAGCATGGCACCAGGATCTTCTGGTGAGGGTGTCTGATTACTTCTGCTCATGGTGGAAAGGGAAGAGGAGCCTGTAAGTGTAGATCACATGGTGAGAGAAAAAGCAAGAGAGAAGGGAGGGAGGTGCTACATTCTAACAACCAGCTGTCTCAGGAACTAACAGAGAGAGAACTCACTCAATTACCTTGAGGATGGCACCAAGCCATTTACAAGGGATTTGCCCGCCAGCCCAAATACCTCCCATTAAGCCTCATCTCAACATGAAATTTGGAGAACCAAACAAACCAAACTATAGCAACATGTGAATATGAATCCATTAATACTGACACATGTTTGTGGAGAAAGGCTTCTGCTACTCTGCTACTGCTCCTTCTACTTCTACTAGTTCTAATTGTCAGGCTCAATAGCATTTTCTTCTGCATCTTTCAAGGGCACAACTTTCTCAGTTTACTACTTAAAAATTGATATGGCTTGGCATTCTGCTCAGATTGTACATGCCCAGGCTTTAATTATCCTTTCATGTATTTGGAAAAGTTTAAATATCTACCATGTGCTGGCTACTGAGTATGAGTAGGACATACAATGCAATAAAAAAGAGATTATTTTCTGCCTGATAGAGCTTAGGCACTAAAATTAATATAGGTATAATTTTTAAAAATCATACCAATAAATTTCCTTTCAATGAAGTAAAGGAATAGAATTTTTAAATAAAATATGTAGTGTAGAATTTACTTAGACAAAGGTTTAAAGGAGTACATGAGGATGTCCCAGCAGTAGAATAGCATGTGTAATACCATTGCAGCATTACAGCTTATTACAATTACATTTTCTTATTTATTATTACTATTATTATTATTATTATTATTATGTTGCTACTACTGCTACTTCTACCTTTACTAGTTCTATTATTACTACTAGTAACTAAATGTTTGATTTCTAATCCACCTCTGAACATGCATGAATCTTGAGCTATAGACCAATATTTGCAACTTCCTATGTATTGAACATTTTCATATCGAAATAACATCTTAGGCAAGGGCAAGCCTAGCTCAACCCTCCATGGGGAATTTTTACAGGAGCCCACGGGAAGTGATATGAAGAACTGAGGAATTCTAGAGATGATGTGCAGATGCAGGGGAGGCTTTTTATATGATCACTGCCCAGTCAATCTCGTGGAAAGAGTAGTAAACATTCTGAAAGTATTTCAAATTCAATGTGCTTTTATTACTGCCTGGCAATATGGGGTAGTAAATGACTATGGATTTTGGAATCACAGTCCCTGGATACATTTAACCTTGGGTAAGTAATTTTATCTGTTTTTTCTTTTTGTAAAAGGAGTATTATAATATCTGCTTCATGGGAATGCTTTAAAAACCAAAGTAGATAATTGATAAATGCCACCTAGCACAGCACCTGGCACAAAATAGGCACATAAAAAATCAATTCTTTTTACTTTCCCCTTTTTTCACTGCTAGAAAAATGCATACTCATCTTTCAAAGAAAAGATCATATTTCATCTTATCTCTGGGGCCACTTCAACTGTATTCTCCATAGTACTTCATACAATGCTCTTTTAATATTGCTGCTTCCATTTTTTTATTATCTATTTTCCAGTCTGCCTCCCAATTACTCAGGAAGTTTCTCATGGGCAAGGCTTATATCAAGCACATCATGTTACTCCCATAACTAGTCCTATATTTGACATCTAATAAGTGCTCGTTATTTGTTACACTGGACTAAACAGCTTTTACTCACACCTTATATTTGACCAAAATCTATAAGTCAACAGAGTAAAGCTATGATATCCATGTTTTAACTTACTTTTCCAAAATGTAGCTCATTTCAATAAATTCTGAACTACTCTCTTGCCCTGAAAAATACCTGTTTAAAATTATATCTAATACCACATTCTTTCTCTTAACAACTAATACTACAACTATGAAAGTCACTCTCCAGGATGGCCTCCAGTGATTTCTTGCTTCAAGTATTTAAGTCCTTGTGCATTTTCCTGACACACTGACTCTGGAATAGCTCTGTTACTCACACAGCAATACTTCAAGAACATTCAGTGAGTCAAAGTAACATTGGTGGCTAAGGCTTAAGAGTTCTGCAGCTTTTCGAAATGTTCTGTGAGGAAGCAGCCTTGTGGAGAGGCCCACATAAAGGAAAAGGGTACCTCAGCAGATCTAACAGCTGCTGGCCATCACTAATGGCCGATTATTTGAGTGAAGCTGTTTTGGGGCCTCCTGGCCTTTCCAATGCCTTGAAGAATACCATTTTAGCTGAAGATCCTCCCAACCAATCAACACAATTGTGGGAGTAAAAAAATATTGCTTTAAGCCATCAAGTTTTGAGATAGTCTGTTATATAGTAATAAATAACCAGAACAGTGAACAATGCAATGATGGTAATGGCCTTCCATAGCAACCTGTCAGAATCAGAATGGCAGGGACCATAGCAGCCACACAATCTGTTTACCCATCAGAGGTTTCCATATGCTTCTCTGCTTTTCTTTCAGGTGGCAATTTAGCCTCTGCTTAATGGCCAGGTATGCCAATAAACTAAACACGTGTTAAAACAGTTGACTCAACTTTTGGATAACTCTACTCAAATATATTTCTTTTTTTTTTCTTTTTTCATTTGGAAAATCTCTCTCCTATAATTACTACTCATTTAGTTCTATATCTATCCCTATAGTCAACTATGATAAACCCCTCCACCCAGCCACATATTTCCTTCTTTTGTGACTCAGTTAGAGGTCTTTTACTCTTCTGATTTTTTATTTTTATTTTATTTTATTTTATTTTTTGAGACGGAGTCTTGCTCTGTCACCCAGGCTGGAGTGCAGTGGTGCGATCTCGGCTCACTGCAAGCTCTGCCTCCCGGGTTCACACCATTCTCCTGCCTCAACTTCCCGAGTAGCTGGGACTACAGGCTCCCACCACCACGCCTGGCTAATTTTTTGTATTTTTAGTAGAGATGGGGTTTCACTGTGTTAGCCAGGATGGTCTCGATCTCCTGACCTTGTGATCCTCCCACCTCAGCCTCCGAATTCTTCTGATTTTTAACCTCAGAATATGCTGTAGTTGTCCACAGGCCTCTTAAAACAGAAGGCACTTCTTTAGGGGTGGCCCATTTTGTGCTGGGAAGAATAAGACTATCCTCTTTTACTTAGGGATGTTAAGTGAATTTGTATGGGACTTTATATTTTTCAAAACATCTCATCATATTAACTCAAATATTTCTAATATCAATTCTGTAAAGTAGGGTTCTTCATATCCTTGTGATAAAAGATAAATAAACTGAGACCAAAAAGGGCTAAGAAACACTTTCAGATTGTAGTCAGAGATTTCTGCATCCTATGCTAGAATTGTATTTTGTTTTGTGATGTTCTGATTTGTTTCTATCTCAGTTCCATCAAGTGTAAAGAAATAATAGTGAAGAGATATTCTTCCTCAGCTGAACACTCACCAAGAAATGACTACATTTATATAGGTAACAGGTAAAACACTGGCTAAGGTTATTACTTTTTATAAGGTTTTTTCAGTCTTGCTGAAGGTGAAGCTACTGGTATGAATATCCCAGAACTTTTACTTGTCTATCTCCTTAGGCACCCAAGCATCTGACTAAAAACATGGATCAACACATGTTCAAAATAAATTTTTTGTCAGAATAAAAAATCATTCAACTTGTCTTCATGGGGTTATTCTATGTGAGTCACAATTCAATAAATAGAGTGTTCAAAGTACATTCCTTTCCAAGCTCTGTTAAATCACTGGTTGTGATGCCATTTTGTACAGTAACTAAATGATTTCATACTAATCATGGTTATTTCAGATGTAAAAGAGATTGTTGTCCACTGTCATACCTAAAGATTTCCTGGACATGTGTGTTAATGTTGAAATTATACAAATGTAGCAAGAAATACCTATGTAACAAGTGTGGCTGTATGTCTAAATTTGTGTGCGTATCTCTGTATGTGGCTATTTAAGTGGATTCAATCCAAGACAGCAACAAACACATTAGTTAAAATGCTCAAATGCATATTTAGTTTTATAAATTAATCTATCATCTCAAATTTTAGTTCTTTCAGTTTGCTTAAATTAATATTTCATAGAATAAAATAATGGACTTTAATTTTCTATTCGAGATGGAATCTTGCTTTATTACCCAGGCTGGAGTGCAATGGCATGATCTTGGCTCACTGCAACCTCCACTTCCTGGGTTCAAGCGATTCTCCTGCCTCAGCCTCCTGAGTAAATTGGGACTGCAGGCACACACCACCATGCCTGGCTAATTTTTGTATTTTTAGCAGAGACAGGGTTTCACCGTGTTGGCCAGGCTGTCCTCGAATTCCTGACCTCAAATGATCCACCCCCCCTCGGCCTCCCAAAGTGCTGGGATCACCACACCCGCTGGACTTTAATTTTTATAGACAAATATTCTTATTGTTTTATGTAAGAACTGAAAACAATATTTTTAGAAGAATTTTGAGGAGAGATTTGATTGAATCGTATTTGTATTTTGGGAACATTTTCAAGAAAATATGAAAATGAGGGTTTTTTTCTTATGCAGAGAAATCTGTGTAAAGCTATCTGAACAACCATTCTGTATATATGGGTATCTTCTTTTGCATTTGGATAACTAGATTTTTTTTCTGATAATTTTCACATATTTTTAAAGATTTCTCCATTTCTGCATTCTTTCAGCTTACTTTGATGTATTCTCTTTTAAATCATTTTTCTAGCATTTCACAGTTATTTTTAATTGAACATATGACCAGTTTTGTATTTGTGAGTGTTGGCTTAAGGCCAGCAAATCACTACTTTTAGCATGTCCAATGATTCCAAGCCACTTTCACTTGTACTGGCATTAGTTTCAACTGTCCTCAATCTGTAACCAATTTCATCCTTCAAAAAAAAAAAAAAAAAGACAAGATTTAACACAATATTTAAATAATAGCACAACACCAGTAATAGTGCAAACTGTGGTGACCTTGCCAAACTGAATTGATATAACAGGGTAAAACGTGTTAGTCAGCTAACATACAGTGCCTGCAATCATTTTAGGAAAATTTACTGGTGTTCGTGTTCATATGTGGAAGAATTAGACGAATCCAGGGGTCTTTTACAACAATTTTTAGATTCCTACTGTGTTCCAGGATATACATCAGATGCTTTCAAGTGGTACTGGATAATACTTGATTTTTTCAGATGAGGACACTGAATTCTGAGATGTTACATGTGGTGCTCAAGAGCATACAGCTAGCAAATGGCGGAGCTGAGAGTTACACCAAATACCTGATGTATGAACCCTACTTGTTTTTCATCCTAAGTAGAAGTCAGGGGACCTAAGTTCTACCACTTATTTTGCTGTTAAATAGCTGTCACCTCTTAGCTGGCTGCATGATCACCAGTAAAACACTTATTCTCAAGCTTCCTTTTGCATGCAAAAGTGGTGTTTAGATGAGGTCAATCTAGATTTTATGGAAATGTCGGGGAGAATACAGCCTGTAGTGGGATTTTCAACCATCTGCCTCTGTTCCAAATGCACGTGTCCATTTTATTTCCTAGAGTCCCACAAACTATTGCATTTAAAGAAAGAATTCTGCTACCATAAAAAAATCCATTGACAATTCATTTTTGCATTTGTTGATCACGCTCACTCTTCAAGGGAAGGGCAAGTTAATTAGCTCAGTGAAACTTTTCTGATCTTCCCTGTTAGATGAAGACACCCTTGCTCTGAACTACCAGAGGCATAACTCTCAAAGTATTTACTATGTTCCAGCTAGTAATTTAGAACATTTCAATTCATATGCAGACATTCCCTAAGGACAGAATCTTTATCTTTTTTCTATCAGCTATAAGGCTGACCAGCCATAAATACTACTTGAGTAGTACAAATGAATGAATAAATGGTCACAAAAGTATCTCATAGCTCTGAAACTTCATATATATTAATCTGATTTTCACACTAGTAACTATTTTTCCTCGAGCAAAATACATTAGTCTTGCAAGTAAATGCATGCTTTTAAAAATACATAATTGCATATTTCTTAGCATTCAGATTTAAAATACAGGTTGACCCTTGAACAACACAGGTTTGACTGCAGGAACCCACTTATTCTTGTATTTTTTTCAGTAAATACAGTCAGGCCCTTTGAATGGGTGATTACACATCTGCAACCAACAGCAGATGGAAAATAAAAGTATTCTCAGAACGTGAAACCCTACAGACTGACTTATCATAGTGCAGATTTTACAGGGAGGACTGCAAGAATGCAGTTTGCATGGATTTTGGTGTCTGAAGCAGTCCGGGAATTAATCCTTGCAGATACCAAGGGACCACTTTATATATTTTAGAAAATAATAAGCTTAAAAGGTTACAAAATTAATGTTAATGGGTTTATTTTTTGTCTTTAATACATGCCTCTATTGAACAAAAGTAAACGCTAAAAAACAGGAAATAAATCTATGTATTTTAATGATCTTGTCATAAGCCACACTGCAGGACATATATTCCAAAATTTTCTTAAGATCAATTAAACGTGATCAGGGCTTTTCATTCTGTTTTTCAATACATATGTATCTACATTGATTTCTGCATTTGTGTCTATATGTGTGTGCATACATACACATATGTACATATATATGTATGTAAGCATATTTGTATAGGTGTGTCTATGTTTCTCTGTCTCTCTCTCTCTCTCTCTGTATCATCTAATCTATTTATCTTTTGTGGCAGGCCCATAACACTATTTCTAGAAGGGAATGGGAGAAATCAGGTGGCTAACTTGACCCTGTTTCTATAATTGTATATCTAGGTTTTCCTGTGTAAATAGATGCCACGTGTTATTCCTGTAGCTTCAATATCAGCACTACTGATGGCCATCAGTGCCCATGAAGGTCATTATCTGCTGTAGATAAGATTTCACCTACCCTACCCAAGCCAGTTCTCAAAGGTCTTTATTAAGTCTTCAAGGGTAATACAGGCAGGTGTTAAGGAAGTCGTTTCAAAGTCTTAGAGTCTAGATGTGTGTGTCTGGAGTGGTGGGGGAAGGGGGAAGGAGGCATCAGGCAGTGGCGTTTGCTTCATGGTTCCAGGGTCACACTCTGTTTCATCTTCTTTCCTTTCATATTTGCCTCTCACCACTGTTTCCCTTAACCTTGCCCACCACACTATTTCCTTGTACTCTTTATCCAGGGGTCTCCCAAACTTCCCTGTGAAAGCAATCCATTTCTAGGTTCTTTTTACCACTCATGAGTTATAAAATCATAGACTTCCCTAAGTGTCAGTCATTTTTTCTTCTGTACCAAATACTATCTGACTTGACAGGAGAAATAGTCTGACTTTACTGACGGTACGTGAAAGTCAGTTCCACAAGTAGGTTTGAGTGGGAGCACTGTGAGGGGCTTCCACTGTGGTCTCGAATAGCATGAATGTATCTGAAATTCAAAACACCTCACAACGAGTACTAAGTAATTTCTGAAGAGTTTATCTTTATAAGAAATCTGTACTTGTATTCATTCAACCAATTTTTGTGGAACTCACTATGTACCAAATACTGTGCTAAGGACTGGAAACAATATCACAAACAAAAATACATATAGATGCTCTTTATGGGTTAATGAATGAGAAATCCGTATTTAATTAAGTAATCACAAAATATTTGTTAAATTATAATTATAATAATTATGAAAGAGAAATATGTGCTAGGAGAACAGATAATGTGGGTTTCATTGCGTGAGGATGTTGGTGAAGGTTTCCTTAAGGACATGTGGATTAAGCTGGAATCTACTCATGCATCAGATTTATTCTTCTTAGTCTATAATGTATAGATATTCACTAGGCTAAGAGATTTCCAGAAGAAAAAATACTTCTGCAGTGGGAGTGAGCATGAGTATAATGCCAAGATGACAGAGGAAGGAGCAGCTAGAGGGGAAGTCAAGGTGAAATATGGTTCAAGATAATGATGGAGAGAAAAGTGGGGTGCTGGCCATGAAGGAGCTATATAGGTCATGGCAAGAAAGTCTCTCAGGTATCTAAGAAGTTTGTTCAATTTTCAAATGTTTAAACTGAAATGGAGATAGAGATTTCAACTTCACAAGATAACTCTAGTTGCAGGTAGGAATTAGAATGATGCGTGTTATTGGGAAAAAGAAATTGAAAAGTCAAGGAGACTTACGAAGAGGTTCAAATGGGAAAACTGGCATGACTAAAGGTGTTTAAGTTTATATCAATGAAGAATTCTTCCCCTCATTTTCATTATTTTCTAAAATCAGATATGGGGAAATATGCCTAATTGAAATTTCAGACAAGTCAGGCATCAGTTAATTGAGTTTTTACTGTATTTGCACCATCAATCTCAACGCTTTTAATGAAATAGAAAGTGCTGTCTTTGGAATTCAAATGTATCTATTCTATTTCAAACTATGTCATCTTCCATTTCTCCCACAGATTGCTATCTGTAAAGCTTCTTTAAATTTTCTTCTAAAAATAAGCAATAATACGTGTATTATTTGTTGTTTCCCCCCGTGGATAAACTATAACAATTTTGGTGTTGTTGTTTAAGTAAAAAATCCTTGGAACCAAAGAAAAAAATAGTTAAAGCCCTTTTCTCAATGGGTGATATGGTACTAAGAGTGATAGTATGTATTCAATACACGTTTATTTTTAAAATACTTCTAACAATTTAATGGATTATCATCATATAGTAGTCTGTGGTTTTCTAAAAGGCAAAACTTAGAAGTAAAATCTGAATTAAACTTGAGATAATATTATAAAATAGACATTCTGTTATTTTAATTTTGCTATATAATTTGAAAATATCTTAATATATAAAAGGAGATTAACAGTTTTTCTCTGTTAGATGGAAGAAAACTGAAATCAAATTGAAGCTATAGAATTTGTTTTAGGCTTACAGAGCTCAGTACTCTCACTGAAAATTCACAGCTAAAAATCCTATTTCTCTGATTAAGACAATTGAAAAAACACTATATAAATAAGCTGAAGTCAGCATGTGATAGTTCTACTTGAGAGCTTAGGTCAAGTTGAATGACGGTTGTTAATAACACTAGCAGAACCCTCCCTGGAGATGGAGTACTGATAGCCACCTGTCCAGGAAGGTTAAAGGATAACTCCATCTGGAGACAGAGAGATGGGCTTCAGAGGACCCCAAAGTCACCACTAATCCAGAAAATCACTTCTAATCTTATGAATGTCTTTCCCTGCTGTCAGACACTGAATGTCATTTATTCTGCCTGAAAGTGTCACAAGAAGAAAGCTTGCTATTTATTAAGTCAGTGTTTACATAATTGAAAATATTTTCTTTCTCCATTTTGTTGTGCTGTAGTTTTACTACACTTTAGTTACTATCCCATTAGCGGATAGAGAAAATTAATTGTGGAACAATTTGTATTTTTTCTCAATAAATCAGTGTGAAAATAAAACAAACTTTTGTTATCAGAGGAATGAAGCAAAATATGCTAACAAACAAACAAATGGACTAAAACAGACAAAAGAAACCTTTCCTTTCTAGGTGGATAATGATTCAACTTCTAACATTCTTTCACAGACATGCTACTCTATGACATAAGTGTGGGCAGTACAAGCTCCTGTTTTGTGGTGCATAAAATCTTTTATTTATATGCACAGCTCCCCAATTATTCTGTATGCTCTTTCAAGTAATATCTATATTTTTATTTTCATTACACTAGTAACTAATACAATGACTCACAATGGTAGGAGCACACAAAAAAAGTTTATTTATCAATATTGACTATTTGACAGGCACTATCCTAAGGCTAAAGGATATAAAGTTGGATAAGATCTGGTACCTGTCCTCAAGCAATATAGAATAGAATCTACTGAGATAGCTACAAACAGAATTATACTAATACGCCTGAGATTTGTATACCAGGCCACAAGAACCTGAAAATAGTGCAATAAACTTTAGAGATGGTAGGGAAGACATCCTAGAGCATCAGATACTTGTGTATGGTAAAAAGAAGAACATATTAAATAGAATAACTCATTCTGGAACTGCTAGTCTGCAAGGCAGAGGGAAAACATATACTGAAGCTGAGAGAGTTTTAAGCAAGCCTGTGATGGTTAATTTTATGTGTCATCTTGGCTCGACTATGGTTCCCAGATATTTGGTCAAATGTCAGTCTAAATGTTGCTGTGAAGGTATTTTTTAGGTGTAATTAACACCAAAATCAATAGATTTTGAGTAAAGCAGATGGTTCCTCATTATATAAATAGGCCTCATACAATCAGCTGAAAGCCTTAAGAAAAAAACTGCAGTTTTCCAAGAAGGAAATAATTCTGCCTTCAGATGCCCTTAGGATTTGAGAATGCAACATCAATTTGCCCTGAATCTCCAGCCTACCAGTATGCCCTGCAGATTTTTGATTTGCCAGTCCCCGCCAAGTTGTGTGAGTCAATTCCTTAAAATAAATCTCCTTCTCTGTCGCCCCCCAACCCCCGGCTCCCACACACATCCTTCTGGAAAACCCCAAAGCAAAGACCAGAATGATCTCAGTTATCCCTGTTGTCTCAGCATTCTGTTTGATTAGCCTCCTCTTTCACTTTCAAATGGATCTTAGATTGGTTGATAAATTATATAAATAAGAGTTCGTATTAAATGTATTAATGAAGTAGAATATTTAAAACTGGACACTGTGTCTGGGGTAGGAGGATGGAGATGGGAGCTAAATGGAATGAGTCACAGTTTTCTTGTTTAAGACTCTGGGTGTATACTGATGGTTTTTACCAAAATAAGAAATAGAAGAACAGGAGAAAGATTATGGTTCAGTTAGAGACACATGGAGGTGAATGTGAAACTTCTGGTGGAAATCTCCAACAGGAAATAGATAAATGGGGGAGCTAAAATGTGAGATTGATTTAAGGATCATTAGATATAATTGATAATTAAAGCCAATGGAATTAAATAAGTCCATCCATGAAGAACATAGAGAGTGAGTAGAATAAGGAATAAAGAGCAAGGCCCACGAGGAACACCCACATTAAAATATCAATGGCATGAGAGTTCCTGAAATACTTGAGAGGTTTCTGGAATGGCAGGAAAAAAAAATCGTTAATGAACTTTGTCTCAAGGCACAAGAAAAGAGAGTACTTCATCAAATAGGGAGACTCTCAAACTTTTAGTAGTTTCCATCAAGCAGTAGAAATAGAAGCCACGTTTGACCAAGTTGTTCCATGACAGCAAGAATTAGGAACATAGGAGGGATGTGAGGTGATATTACCTCAGGTCTAGGGTGACCATCTCTCCTGATTTGTATGTAACTGAGAGGTGCTCCAGGACACAAGACTTTCAGTGTTAAAATTAAGACAGTTCCAGGGAAACAGTGATAGTTGGTCACCCTACAAAGGAAGGGCCTTTGAGTGAGTGTGAAAGGGAGTTATTTTGAAAAAGTAAGAGGAATCAGAAAGAAGTTGAAATTGCCACTCTCCCTTCCCTTCCTCGTCATTCCTGATTTCTCTGTATATACAGAATGGAAGAGTAAACCTTCTCCAATCACTTGATGTGTTTATAAGGATCCTGGTACCCTTGAAATAGAAACAGATTTTATTTAAGGCAAAGAGTAGAGAACATTCAGTGAATATACTGATGTCATGTAATATTGTGTTGTTTTGCTTTGTTTGCAATGGTGTGCTGGGGTTCCAGATGGCTCAGTGGAATGGGTTGGCAAAAGAAGCCTATAGTGAAAAATTAAATCCAAAGGGAGGAGATAGGATGAAGCTTAGGGTAAGAGTATAGTAGAAACAGATAACAGAAGGGACTTGCATTTAGAGAATGATACAGGATGACAGACCTAAGGGACATTATATTACCTGCTATAGTGAAACTTTGCATTCGAATTCTCTTATAATACTAGCTTTGTCAACCTATAGTGAGGAATCCATGTTATAAATCAAGTCTTGATTATATTTTGTTTCAAATACAGTAAAAATATCATGACCTTTTAGAGTTTCACATAGAATATTATTTAAAAGATAGAGAAGCAAATGGGACTTTCCACCAACGAACCAAATAAAACGAGCAACAAATGTCAAAAACAGGTAGCTCGGCTTCATATCTTAGTGAAGCTGTTTTGCCTGGGGTTTGACCTTAGCACTGTTCAGCATCAGTAAAATTTTACACCCAGATCAGAATATGAGAATGTGTGCTTACGAACTGTATTTTTAAGAATTTTTCAGGTTGCGAAAGCACATTTGAGCTGATATATTCAGGGAAACATTGTTTCCCTGAATAAAAAATGCATGGATAAGTAAAGAAGACAAGAAACTCAGTCAACAATTGTACAGTCATACCACACAGAAATTGAAATGCCATTCTAGATAAAAGCTAAATCTAATGAGTCACCATGATAGTGACTCAGACACTTTCTGCTACCCTTATAGTTCTTTTCTCCTACACCACAACTTCTATTTAATCACGGGTTCTGCTTATTGCAGTTTCTCTTTATGTCATGATTCTACATCACGTCACTGTCTTCTGAGTTTCTCTATATTTCTCACACTCAAACTCCCCATACTTCTTCCCCAAAAGGCTCATATACTCCGATTGTAACAATTCTATTATGTGAGAGGTTTTAGAATTACCACTTCATAACTACAGAGTAATCGAGATGCCTACTTTAAGACCAAGAGATATGCCAAGAGAGGCAGAATGATGAAATTCAAACTATGATACTCAAAAAACCCTCAAAACTATAATTACAAAAAAAAAAAAAATGGTTTGTCAGAAAATGCTTTGGAGCTAACTCTTACCTCAGAAGAGGGCATTTGTGGTGCGTGTTTCCCTCAGGTACATGCAGACATCAATGAGGAGACAGAATGGAGTTTTTCTGAAATTTGAGCATCAACCAAGTTTAGTCCAAATACAATGAGTCTAGATTAATGAGTTGTTGAGTTGTTTCAGCATCTTGATTGATTTGGTCTTTATTTTTTTAACATGTTATTTATTTCACATCAACTTTGTCAATCATTTCTGGGTCCATATTTAATCTCCAACTTGGAACATGACATAGTATTTTGCTTTTGCCTTAGATATCTGCCTTTCATAGATAAGTCCTTGTATCTCCTCTACACTTTCCCTTATATATTTTTTCACATTATAGCTTTTTCTGGCATTTAACCAAGAGAACCCAATGAAGAATTCATATTTTTCACCTCAACGAGGTCAATGCTACAAATTCAATACAATATCTTCTTTCTTCATTTGGGTCTAATTTCTCATTCCCATAAATCCATAATCATATTCCATTTGTAATAAACACAGTGAAGTTGCAGATACCTAATTATTATAGCCAAGATATCACATAGAAAGTTCTCTGCCATATTTTCTATAATCAAGCAAGCAAGGTTATTTTAGCAGCCCCTGCTTTTTTTTTGTTTTTTGTTTTTTTAACTTCTGTGATTAACTAGAAAAAAATAAAGTCACTCAGAGCTGGAGACATTGAATAAATAATTAATACATAATTTTATTAATTTTACATATATATTATTTAAACTTACCCACAGATTTATTTTTTTCATTTTCAAGACATTTCTTTCCACTACCTCACACATGAAGATAAATTCATGAGATGTAGTACTGAGGGAAGCATGTTAGAAAAGTTAAAATAATTATTCTCATTTAATTCTCAGCAAATCTGATTTAAAAGTAACAATTTATTAAACTTGACTATGATCAGAGAAGGATGCAATTAGCAAAATCGAAACTAAAATTCATTTTCGGATCGCCATCATCTTTTCAATTCCACGTTAGTTCTCATAACCTGATCAAGGCTAACACGATGGAATGAGAATCAAGATCCTTGGGGATAGATGTACCCCATGATCTAGCTGATCTGTACCTTTCTATGTGAGGAGACTCATGGCTAGAAAGAAAAAATGGCCTAACCAAGTGATATTGCCTAAATTTTTATGTCCTCCCAAAATGCATACATTAAAATATAATCCCCAACGTGATGGTATTAAGAGGTAAGGGCTTTGGGAAGTAATTACTACCTTTATATGGAATTAGTACCCTTATAAAAGAGATCCTGGGAGCTGGATCGACTGCTCTGCCATGTGAGGTTGCAGAGAGACCACATTTATCTGTGAAAAAGGAGGCCCTCACCAGAACCTGAACATGATGACACATTGACCTTGGACTTCTCCGTCTCCAGAACTATGTGGAAATTTTTGTTTTTAAATTACCCAGTTTAGAATAATTTGTTATAGAAGACCAAACAGGCTAACATACAAAGTGCACAAGATAGGGATGCTTTTAGCTGCAGGTAACAGAACACCATTTACACAAACTTAAATAAACAGGCTTTTTTTTTTTTTTTTTTTGTCTCACATAGCAAGTATATAACAAGGTAGTTGTTGGAACTAATTAAAGGGTTCTGAGTTGTCAGTGCTGATGCCTCATTGCTTCTGTCAATACAGACACCTACAGCAGGAAGAAAGAATGTGAAAGGGCAGTAGTGTCTGTGTCAAGGGAGCAGATTTTCTAGAAAAACTGAAGCAGAAATCCTCCTTTCATCTACTAGCTAATAGCATCCAAAAGTAGCCAAAATATAGCTAAAGGAAACAGATTTGGAAACCTGCATCACAGCAGCTAACTCGTAGAGTCTGCCATAACTCAAGCATATAGAGTTTTTGTTTCTGTTTAGTTTGTTTTTTTCTGGAGGAAAACAAAGCTCAATTATTTCTGTCCAATGATGCAATGATCATGACAGAACTGATAGCACCTCTAGGTTCACGTTTTTCTCTAAAAGTCAATGCTGGAAAAGTTAACACAGGTAAACAACATCAGAAGGTTGTGATAAAACACAGGGATAAAGAAGCAAAACTCACATGCTGGCTTTTCTTTAGGAAGTTCAGTGAAAATATACTTTAAATTATTTCTTTCTCTAGGTAAATAAGATGACTTAGTAAGCAGAGTTTTTAGCAGAATTAAAACAAGGTAATCCCCTTGTGTGGTAATCCCAGTACTTGGACATAAAGCAGTTTCTAGACTTTTTATTGGAGGTTAACTTACAGAAAGCTATAAAGATTTTTCTGGAGAGTATTATCAGCCTTAAGTGTAAAGATCACAATCAATAGCCCTGTTACCTGACAGAAAAAGGGCAGCTGCAAGATCGAATTTCCTGGCCCTCTCCTATTCTCTAGGAATATATATTATCTTAAATAATATTCACATGATGGTATTAGTATTCACATTTAACATTGGAAAAATAAGATCCAAGGAGATTAAGTGGCCCAACCATATAGCTCAGATAACTCAGATAGAGCCGATTCTAAAGGAAATGGTGTTTTCACTCTTAGTGAAAGACAGATGACACCAAAAAGTGTACTTTAAAATATTTTATTGCCTTCATAATAAATAATACATAAGGCTTTTGTTAATTAATATATTTCTAACATTTAGAACATAAAAAGGTCTAGAAATACTGAATTAAAACTGTTAATCATTTCCAAATAAAGGACACTATAAAGTGTCATGTTGGTAAATGAGATAATCAGAGCAAAATAGTGAACTCTGTACTTGGAAACCAATGGTTAAACTTTCAGTTTCTCTGTGTGTATTACCATATGCTCTGCAATCTATTTCCTGATTGCTCCATTTTCCATCTACCATACTTTCTTTTCTGAGAAAACATTTTCATCCTTTTTTCTTAGCATGCATGAAATATTGGCTTTCACATCTTTCAAATTGTCTTTGTAGTCCATTTTTTCCTGTGTAGTCACTATTCTCTGATTTTGCCATGTCTTATACTCCTTCTTTACCTACTAGAACTTCCATTTGCTTGACTGACACGTAATAGTTAAAGTTTTCTGATGTTAAGGTCTTTGGGACATTCCTTCCATTCTAAGAAGTACAAAGTGCTGTGAATGTCTGCTATTCTATAATAAATAATATTGCTTAAAAATAAATGGAAGTCATAATTTGAAAGAAAGCCTTTAAGTTGTCATCTCATATCTCTTAGCTGATATACTGTATAATTAGGAGTTCCTAAGTGCAATTGCTCAAAGAAAAGCTGGACAGGGAGTTCATGTATTTGTCAGTGAGTAATATATAGTGTATCTAGCTTCCTCGTGATTAAAAATTGGTCTGCTTTTCCCCCGAAAAATGCAATAGGTACTAAACCACATGTCATTTGTTGAAGAAAATGTGTGTTCTATGTGACTCATCCCTTCAAGGAGGCTTTGTGTGTCTGCTATGGGACATTTTTTAAAAGACTTGTTTCTTTAAAGAAAGGGAGAAATACATGATTTTACCCATGTGTTATGATTTGAATAATGCTGTTCCCTCTGAAATTCATGTTGAAATTCAATCCTCAATGCAACAGTATTAAGAGGCATAGCCTTTGGGAAGTAGTTAAGTCATTAAGACTCTACCCCCATGAATAGGATTTGTGCCCTTATAAAAGGTCTTGAGGTTGAAAGGTTCTCACTCTTGCCCTTCTGCCTTTTATCAAGCAAGGTGCCATTTTGGAAGCAGAGAGCAGCCTTCACCCAACAGCAATGCTGGCATCTTCATCTTGGACTTTCCAGCCTCCAGACTGGAAGAAATAAATTTCTATTCCTTGTAAATTACCCAGTCTAAGGTGTTTTGTTATAGTAGCACTAACAGACTAAGACATCATGTTATTTGAATTCTCTAGTAAATCTCGGTAAAAACAAAAATCAAAGAAGCAAAAAAACTTTAAACAGTTTTTTTAGTGAGAGGAGAACATTGTGTTTACAAAACCTAGGCCACATTTATTACTTTCCCCAATAATCAGTTATTTAATTTTGATCAAAATTTATAGATTCAATTTAGATGAAAAAAATTGATGAGTGGTGTGTTTCTTATAAACAGTTACTACAACAAAGGATAACTGTCTCAAATGCATGCTCCTAAATAATGTTAGCTGTCACCATCTTCACTGACTGGTAGGGTATGAGAGGTGCTATAAGTAAGATATTAAATAAATAATAAAAATAATTCAAAATAGCCTTGACCTCACCCATACACACAGTACTACTTAAAGTACCAGCTCAAAGAGGCTGAGATTAACTCTTTACTTAAACGTCAAAGCCAAAACCACATGCAACAGCAAAGCCACTTGGTTTTACTCTTTTATATGTCTTTACAAAATACATGTTATTATCCATCATCCTCTCCTTTTGTTTTATTTATTGTTTTCTTCCCAAATCTTTCTAAATTTCTTACACTTTTTCCTTAAAATTTTCTCCTAAAACTTCTCTCTGCCGTTTACAAAGATTCCTCTGAAAATTCAAAGTGATAACATTAATTTGTCCATAACTTCTGTTGTTGTAGTATGTATTCTTGATATATAATTACATGTAATACATATGTTACACATTTATTATATATACCTCCTTACTATGTTAATGTTATTACAGAATCGTCAATATGCTTGTAAAATTATACTATTTTCCTTTGATGCAAAAAACTGAGAACTTGAATTTTAAAAGTGCTCTTATATGTGTTTTAAAGGTAAAGAACATATAATATGTTCCTAATATAAATAGCAACAAAAATATATATATTCTGACATAAAAACAACCACATGTATGTATGCATATATATCATAATATTATGTGGTTAGAGAAATTATAATACATATAATTAAGAATATTTTAAATTTGGAATCATATGCCACTATATATTATCAGTTACAACAAAACTGGAACACACATCAATTTTTATTAATTGGGTTATATCTTTCAGTAGGCTATTGAAATTTAACATGCATGGTACTTTGTCTTTGTGATTGTCCAAGAAAAATTGCATCAAACAAGTTAAATTACAAGAAACACTTTATTCAAGACTATTGCAATAGGGATCAAGACTATTTCAATAGTTGAGAAAGACTGAACTCAATTCCTCTGATACAAAAGTCAGAAAAGTTTTTCAATGCTTGGATAATCTAGTGAAAAATTACTGAAGAACATTAGGGGTGATGTTGGTCAATGTGATTAGGCCATTTATGTTCTCACGTTGGTGCTTACGTAAGTTAAGTTCCTTCCCTCCTAGAGAAACTGGAAGATAGGAGCCCTATTTTTCTTGACATTTCAAAGGATGACTCCTAGGTCACTGAGAAAGGCATTCCTGAGTTGTAAAAGTGGTTATAGGCAAGAGAAGATTTATATCTCAAAGGGACAGAGAAATAATTTATAATTGCAAGCTTTCTAAAGTAAATGTTCTAAGAAAAAAGAGATTGCCAGCCCATAATCAGGAAGAAACCTGTCTAAAGTTTAGTCAAAGTGAGGGGAAAGTTAAGGCCAGCCATCTTGTTCTGGTCAATTACCCCAGGAGGGACCACTATATGTTCCCAAATTTTTCTCGGGAGTTGACCTGGGGATGAATTCATGTGTGGCATCAAAAAAATATATTGAACAAAATGAGAGTCAATGTGAAACTGAAGTCAGGCTGTACTCTTCTATAATACAAGCTACTTGCAGAAACCATTGTTCATCCCTTGCCCTTATCCTTTCCCTCTGAATTAGACAAAATATGTGTACAGAGAAGGCTGTGGCTCTTTCTGGTCCCAAAATACCGTCTTAAAAGCTACACAAATTTTAGAGAAGAAATTAAGGGGAAGATGACCTGTTTTACATATAAAAGCTGCCTATTAGGATAATATCGTTGCCAAAGGAGTCAATATCCTTAAAACAGTTTTATTGCTGTCATGTGGAATAAGACTTTGGGGAATTTAGAGGGAAAATGATCCTAATTTGATCTTAATTATCTCTCTTTTAATTAGAGCTAGGTTCACTTAGTGAAATTTACTGAGGTATCACAAGAACAGCTCAGAAGATCTCAATTTTATAAGTTGAAGATACCTAGAGAGTATGAGGTCCATCCAGTTTATTTTGAACATGAAGTAACTGAGATAAAACAAATTATCCACTGTACCTATATCTTACTCCTCTCACACACACAATGAAACACACACACACACTGAAAGCGGTGAAATATTTTCTTTGTTTATTTTTATAACTGTACATTTTATCAGAGTGAAGTATCCCATCAAGTTCAGTTTACATGGTATTACGATTTTTATAATTTATGATTACATGCTATTTCAAACTAGTGTACCATATTTTGCATGGGGTAGAAATTATGATAAATGCTTGATGCAAATATTCCTGCATTCTTTTAATTACAGGTTAATTAAATATTTTAAATTATTCCTCAGTTACCGCAACGTATTTTATATGGAAATAGTAGAATTCCTAGTTGATTGAATTCTCATTCAGGTAAAATGAGCTTTATGAGCTGGGCAATGAGAAACAGCATTTTCAAATTGCTCATTACCAAATAGCCTTATAATGAATTCATCTATTTTTATACTAATGCTTTTTTTAAAAAAAAAAACACCAGCCCTCATTCAAACTTTTAGGAAACAAGACAATCTTTCTAACTGTCTTTAAAAAAGATAATCTATCTTTTCCAGAACTTTTGACTCTCTCTAGATTTTGTAAAAATAAAACTTAAATCTATTTTTATTATTAAAATACATGTTATGGATTGAACATCTGTCTCTCCCCAGAAGGAATATATTGAAATCCCAATCCCAGTGCAATGGTATTAGCAGGTGAGGCCTTTCGGAGGTAATTCGTCATGAATGCAGAGGCTTCATGAATGGGATTGTTTTTTTATCAGTAGAGACATGAAAACTGGCTTGCCTCCCCTGCTCTGGCCATGTAAGGATACTACAAAAGGTGGCCATTTGCAAAGCAAAATTGACGCCTTCACCAGACATTGGGTTGGTCAGTACAGTGATGTGGGACTTTTCAGTCTCCCAAACTGTAAGAAAAAAATGTTTGTTGTTTAAATCATCCAATCTATGGCAATTTGTTATGGCAGCCAAAATTGACTAGGAAAACAGCTAAAACTGTCATGAAGTACAGTAGATTCACCTTATCCACAGAAGCTATGTGGATATCCACCCCTAGGGGATGCCTAGAACCACAGATAGTGTTGAGTTCTCTCTCTATATATTATGTTTTCCCTTATACATACCTACATATGATAAAGTTTAATTTATAAAATAGACACAGTTAGATGTTAATAACCATTACAAATGACAAAATAGAACAGTTATTATAATATAATAAAAGTTACTTGAACGTAGTCATTCTCTCCCTCTTAAAATCTTCCTGTATTTTACTTATCTGACAGTAGCTTCTTCATCAACAGAAACTTTTCAGTCATTTTCACATTTTTCAGCCCAAATTCATTTCTAAATTTGTCAAAGGAGTAAGAGATAGGCGCAGTGGGCAATTTGTTTTATCTCAGTTACTTTATTTTCAAAATAAACTGGTAACTATCCTGTACTTTCAGTAAACGGTTTGGTATCACTTGTTTCAAGGGATCCTTTGCTGAGGTATTTGTGTAGGCTCAATGCTTTTTAGTGCAACACATTGTCAATCAGAACATGGTTTCTGTTCATGTCTTCCACAGACATATTTAATGCCTCTTCCATCTTAACTAAGCACTATCAAGCTTTGTGGTCATTAGTTTTGCAGTTTGAGGTTGGACAGCAAAACTAGCATATGGTTTTGTCCTTCTTCATAATTTCTTGGATGCAAGAGTCTTTCCCACTATAGATCTTAGCAAACTCAACATACAATTTTTGTCTTTCCTTATTGTGAACGTTTACCTTTTCACTTAAAGAAATCACTTTCTGATATTTTTTGGCATATCTAAGCTGCCAGCAACACTACTCTTGCACTTCCGGCTTATTATTAAGTAAAGTAAGTAAAATGTTATTAAATAACTTGCACACAAGCCCTGCAAATCCTGGACAGTGAATGTGACAACAGAGAGGGCGATTACGTGACTAACAGATCAATAGTGTAGACGGCAGGGACACACTAAACAAGGGGAGGATTCACATTTTGGGAGGGACATAGCAGGATACTGCGAGATTTCTGCCATGCTACTTACAATGCTGTGCAATTTAAAACTTATGGTTTTTTGTGTAGAATTTTTCATTAATATTTTTAGGCCGTAGTTGACTGCAGGTAACTGAAACCATGGAAAGTGAAACTGGATAAGGGAGGAAATATTGTACTTATAATAAACAATTTGTAAGATATCAGATAACTTACATGAGAGTAAAATCATGATAATCTTGCATGTTAGATTGTTTTTAACCCATAATTGAGTATCTGTTCAAAATAAAAATCATATGATATTATAATTTCAAAACAGTTGTTTAATAATTAATGGACATGGATAACAATCAGCTACATTTTACACTGTGCTAAAAATACTCTTAGAATAAGTCTTCTCAGTATTCCTTTGCAAATGAATTCTTTGCTACTTTTTCAAATTTTTAATTTAATTCTTTGGCAGGTTAGTTTTTAAGAAATGCTTCTTGTTGAACATAATACAAATATGAACGTTAAAATTATCTCTAAACCATAGCAAAATAAATGTTTTATTTCTGTATGCAGATACTAATTTTAGATTCGTGCAGCCAATTTGAAAATATGAAGAGTATAGTGACTGCTCGTCTCTTCCATAAATTTTGTTAGTACAATTCAGATGATTTACAGCTGCTTCTAGGTATTAAGGAAAACCACTTCCAACTTACAGAAAACATTTGTTCTTTAAACTTTGTGAATAAATTTTACCAAAAAATGCTTTCTTTTTTGAAGAATTTAATCACCAACATACATAAATAAGGTCCAAAAAGCAACGTGATCTTGTCTTAAAGTGGTAGGTAAGGTAGAAATTGGTGCAAATATTCTCTAAAACGAATTAGAAAAATACCAAGATCGTTCAATTGCTTTGAGAATATAAATACTCTTATAGGAACATGTGCTAAGGTGTTCAACTGTAAAGGAGATAAATGTATATGTTCAAAGAAGTTCCTTTTAGCATTATATATCATTGTGATATTTTTAAAAATCAAAATATACAATTATAAAGGATTGATAAATAAAGCATGAATTTTCAATGCTATGAACGACTTTGCAACCACAAAAAATATGTTTGCAGTTTTATTATACTCTGGAGAATTATTTCTACAGAATTTAAAAGCAAAAAAGATATAATTACATGTATAAATAATCTCAGCTATATAACAACAAAATACATAGAAATTAAACTGTAATTAAAATTCTGAAAATAGCCATAACAGTTGATGTTAAGAAGGGAAATTATGAGTACATTTTTCCATCTTTCTTTTTTTCTGCATTGCTAACTTTCTAAGTTAGCCATTAACTATTTAAAATTGGTTTTAAAACAACATAGTTGTTAAATAACAGTTTAAAAACACTCTACACAAAAAATATAGTATAATCAGATATTTTGTAGTGAGATCCCTAAAAAAAGTATCATTTTGTGAGAAGAAAGAAAGTCAAACCATTTTGACTGCTGCATAATAGCTCACTATATAAAGTTACTCCAGTATATTAGTCTATTGTATTTACCTGACAATTTTTCAGGTTGTTTACACTTTTTGTTTTGTTTTGTTTTGTTTTGCAACAAAGTCTTGCTCTGTCACCCAAGCTGGAGTGCAATGGCACTTTCTCGGCTCACTGCAACCTCCGCTTCCCAGATTCAAGTGGTTGTCCTGCCTTGGCCTCCTGAGTAGCTGGGATTACAGGCCTGCACCACTACGCCTGGCTGATTTTTGTATTTTTAGTAGAGACTGGGTTTCACCATGTTGGTCAGGCTGGTCTTGAACTCATGACCTCATGATCCACCTGCTTCAGCCTCCCAAAGTGCTTGGATTACAGGTGTGAGTCACTGCGCCTGGGCTACACTTTTTTGATATTAAAACTTATGCTGCTTTAAATATTACTGTACAAAGTATACACACAATTCTATACACTGGATATAGTAGTCCTATCGACTACTGTCAAAATTATTTTAACAGTATTTCCTGGCTTCATTATAATCCATTATATACATAAACAAGTAAATATATAATCTCATTTTGAACATTTGTAACATATGTTTTAATAATTTTATGTGAGTTTCTTAAAAACATTGTATCATTGAGTTTTGCCTTTAATCTGACAATCTCTACTTTTTAATTTAATGTACTTATTCATATGGTTAGGCTTAAGTTTATCCTCTCAATAGGGCTTTTTATTTGTATATATTTTTTTAATATTTCTCCTACCAGTTTCTCGTTTCTACCAGAGTCACTGCTTCTAGTACTTCGTAGTGTACATAATAGGAGATACATGCATGTAAGTTACTTGCATACAAAGCATATCTTTATATACTTCTTTATCTATTCATCTAACCATGTATACATCAAGATACCTATGAGTCCATTAGAATTGATATCTTCAATTCTAATCCAGCACATAAGGTTAATTCTAGCCACCACCCATCTCTACTTGCATATCTGTAACTTCTGTCTAGGACATTGAGACACCTAACTCTCAAAAATTATAATTTATTTACTTATACATTCAGTCCTAGCACTCATGTAAAGTAGTTTCAGAATGGAGAAATCATATCATTGTTAGAAATAAATTTAATACGAATACACTGTTAAAACAGTAGCTTTTGTTGGTCTTCAACCTTATCCTATAAAGTCAAAGCATTGTCTTTTAAAATTACTTAGGTCAATAACTTTGACTTTTTTTCAGGAAGGTTATGTCACATATTTACAATACAGTTAGATTCACATTTTTTTTAGTCTGTATTTCATTCTGTAATCACTTGGCATCTTGGTTGATCTTTTCTAAAATTTTGCACACAGCTAAGTTAACTTTTTGTTTTGTTCAATTTTAGGGATTTTGACAAATGCATAAAGTAAGGTATCCACCAACACAATACCGTAGAGAACAGTTTCGTTACCCAGCTACTCTGGAGGTTGAGGTGGGAGAATCACTTGAGCCCAGGAGATCAAGGCCAACCTAGCCAACATAGCGAGGCCCTGTCTCCATAAAATAAAAATTAAAATACGCTTTCTGTCTTCTTTAAAGTCAATTCCTCCCCTTTATCCCAATTCCTGGAAACCACTGATCTGTTTGTTTGTTTGTTTGTTTTTCTTAGAGATTAGCCTTTTTCAGAATGGCTAATTAATGAAATAATACAGCATGTTGTCTTTTGGGTTTGACTTCTTTCACTAAGCAGGATGCATTCAAGATTAATCCACATAATTGAGCGATTTCGTACTTCAGGTTTTTGTTGTTTCAGTTTGAGTTTTTTTGTTTGCTTTCGCTTTTTCAATTGCTGAATAGCATTCCACTGTATTGATAAACCACGGTTTATCCTATCATGTGTTGAGGGATATTTTGGTTGTTTCCAGATTTGGGTGATTATGAATAGAGTTGTCATAAATATCTATAAAATGATTTTTATATAGACTAAAGTTTTCCATTTATTTCAGTAAATATCTCAGAGTGGGGATGCTATGTTGTGTAGTAAGAGTAAGTCACACTGCTTTTCAAAGTGATTATACCATTTACCATCCCATCTAGCAATAAATGAGAGTTTCATTTATTCATTATCCTTGCTAGAATTTGGCATTTTCTATCTTTTAAAATTTTGGGGATTCCAGTAGTTATATAGTGATAATGCTGAACTTCTTTTTGTGTGCTTATATGTCATCCATATATATTGTCTGGTATAGAGGAGTCTATACAGATATTTTGCCTATTTGTATTGGATTTTTGGTTTTCTTACAGTTGAGTTTTAATTGAAAATATTTTCTTTCAGGTTTTTTTTTTTTCATTTATTTAACAGTGTGTTTTGCAGAGCAAAAGTGATTAGTTTTGCTAAAGTTCAATGTATTTTTTTCATTTTATTATGATTTTGTTTTATACAAAACTCCCTTTTCCAGGGTGACACAGATTTTCCATTATATTCCCCAAGAAGTTTTGCGGTTTTACCATTTATGCTTTAGGCCTATGATCCATTTTATGTTAACATTTATATGATTTATATATGTGAATCCTGTGTCAAAGATCTTATTTTACACAGGGACATTTCAATATTTTCTGTACCACTTATTGAAAAGACTATCTCTTCTCCAATAAATCTTCTATGCATCTACATTATACTAAACTTGTGTGGATCTATTTCTTGACTTGCTAGACTTTCCATTGATCTGTGTGTTCTGTTATTACTTGAACTTAGTATGGTGGCCAGGTACATCAAAAATTTTGTCTGCCTTTCTACTCCACTTTTAGCTTTCAGGAGTCCCTGATGCCTAAACTAGTCACAGAAGGGTTTCTCCACACTGTTGCCTCTCCCTGAGCTGGAGACTCTTTGTTTCTTCATCATGATGAGATTAAACAGGTTCTCACTTTTCCTAATCCAGGCCTTGGGTTTTGGAAATTCTCTGATTTCCTGCCATTCTCCTTGTTTGGAAACCAAAAAAACAATCCCTTACGTCTATGGTGAGTTTGGGGTGGGAAAAGTTTGCCTGTACTACGCAAAAGCGTAGCAGATCTCTATTTTGTGTTGGAACAAATTCTGGGACCAGGAGATTTTTTCCCCCTTTTTTGAGGGACAGAAGATTTTAACCTATCTTCCCATCAAAGTAGCAGTGTGAGGAGTGGGAGAACTTGTGGGCTTAGAGCAGAGGCAATTCCTGGCCTTCTTCTGAGCCAGATAGACTTTAACCTGCTCCTTCCCCTGAAGCAAGTTCTTCAGGGATACTTACTGGACTACTTAGCAACAGTCACTGTAGCAATCTAGCATCTCAGGTTTCTCATATCCTTCAAGTTTGGGTTTATTTCTAAGAGAAGAGACTGTCTCATTCTCTATCCACCATGCAACTAAATAAAAGTCTTAATTTTCATGGAAGAATTAAGTAGGTCATCAACTGATTAAATAAAATTTTAGCACGTCAGTTTAAACTGTGTCTTATTTATATCACATTTTTTTGGATGTTTTTGGTAATGATTCAGTGGTAGATAAAGAGATATCTTTATTTTCCCTGCCATTTAGACACTTGGTAGAAAGGATAAATTAAAATCATATTATACACAATGGAAAGCAAGCAGAGCAGAAAATGGAATTATTTTGAGGATTGCAAACTTTCAATTGCATAGCATAAATAACTACTTTATTTTTATCTCACATTTCATTTCTTCTTTGATCCTAAGTGCAAATGGGATCAGCAATAAGTTTTCCTACAGATATAAATGAATTTTATTCCAATAAATAGCTTTAACATCTTCACTAATTTATAAATAATTCACACTTAAACATAACATTGAATTTAAAACACATTTTCACTGCTTGTTTAGAATAACTTTCTCAGGGGTTTTCAACCAATTTACTGACAGTTTTAGAGCACTTACTATTTCATTAACAGTGTTCTTACCATAGGGAGAAGACATAACGAAGACTAAAATACTAGCCTACATGATTATTATACAAACCCTGAAAAACAAGCAGATACAGATGCTGCAATATAGAAATTAAGTGAGTTTGCGAGGTCTTAGGGTCAGAATTATCTGGAATATCATTATAGTTTTTCCTCTACTTCACACACTGCTGCTAAGTGTTACTCTCTCTCCTATTTAAAATGAGAATTGTTCAGTTTCTCATACTCTGCTCCATTCCAAAAGTACACTTCATCTTTTCCCCACTATATTTTTTCTGTTCTAATTCACACACACACTCACACACACATACGTACACATATGGATCCAACTTCCCTGCCTTATTTTCCAGTGGGAGGTAACTATCAAGAAGTGCTGGATAAGCCTAATGCATATCACCCTCAACCACTTCTCCACATAGATGAAGGAACCTGAGGAGGAATGTGTAAAAGAAGCTCCCTTTTCAAAGGGACGTGAAAAGAGTTTAAGTACCTGAGTATGCAGTATCCTAGTATTCTAGGAAATAAGCCTATATTATTCTTTAAAGTTCCAGTGGTGAATTCTGCTTCCATTTAGGATGTAGAAAGCTGCAAGTGAATACTACTTTTACCCTAAACAAGTAAAAATTGGAGAATATACAAAATCATAAATTTCCTTGGGTCTATTATAAAGCTAAGGTTTTATGTCAACCAAGTGAACAGAATTCTAAAGAGTGACAAGTATCTCCAAGAAGAGATGGAGACTTTCAAACTGTTTCGCATTTGGCAGAGTGTGGAAGAGGTGGCTGTCACATAGACAGGCAAAAATTAAATCAGCTAAAGTGACAACAAATTATTAAAAGCTAAAACTAAGGCCGGGCGCGGTGGCTCAAGCCTGTAATCCCAGCACTTTGGGAGGCCGAGACGGGCGGATCACGAGGTCAGGAGGTCGAGACCATCCTGGCTAACCCGGTGAAACCCCGTCTCTACTAAAACTACAAAAAACTAGCCGGGCGACGTGGCGGCGCCTGTAGTCCCAGCTACCCGGGAGGCTGAGACAGGAGAATGGCGTGAACCCGGGAGGCAGAGCTTGCAGTGAGCTGAGATCCAGCCACAGCACTCCAGCCTGGGTGACAGAGCGAGACTCCGTCTCAAAAAAAAAAAAAAAAAAAAAAAAGCTAAAACTAGACCAATATGTCATTTTAGAAGAAAGGTTGTAATCCACAGATACAAAAAGAGTTCACAGTTCACAGAGGTCTTTTCCAAGGGCCTCTGCTGGGTGCTTATGAGAGAGATTGGGGGAAAGACGGGAGACAAGAGACAGTTTTGCTTGCAGGCACAGGTATCTGTGAGATTGTTGATTGCTCCTAGGGACCAGAAAAATACATTGCCCATGTCTAGAAACTTTTCTTTCAAATGAAAGAAGGTCTTCAACTGTTGGAGGAAAATCAGGAAACACTGGGTCCTCAGAGCTCAAGAAAAGAGCTACTGCTTCTGAAAGAGAGGTAGAAGTGAAACTATCTGCCTATGGGCAAGACATAGGAAAATCTCTTAGGCCCAGAAGGTCTATTATCATTTGCTAAGGGCCAGGACACCTTATCTCACCTAAGACACAGATACAATGCAGATCCCGGTTTCCATGAGGATGATTGATGAGAATGCTGAGAATGAAACATCTCAACTTCAAGACTTAATGCAGTTTCCTTTTTTCTTTCTCTTATTTTCTTAATTAAATTTTGCCTGGAGTTCTATTACCTGAAATGTGTAGTTTATGTTTCCCTCTCTCCTTTCCCTTCCCTTCCATACCCTCCCCTCTCCTCCCCTCCTCTTCCCTCCCCTCCCCTCCCTTTCCATCCCCTCCCCTTCCTCCCTTCCTTCTCTCCCTTCCTTCCCTCCTTTCTTCCTTTTCTTTCTCTTTTATTAAATTTTGAAAACTCAACGATTATCTCCTCAAATACTTCTTTTGCTCCGCTTTCTCTCACTTGTTTTTCTAGAACTCCAGTTACCCTTATGTGATAACGTTTGATATTGTCCCAGGGCTATTGGATGCTCTGTTTTATTTTCTTTTCTCTTTATTGAAACATAAAGATTTCAATTTCAAAACATAAATATTTCAATTTCAAAACAATTTTGTACACAATTCCTATTGGCCTCCACTGTTGCTGGAAGTTTATTATTCTTTACCGCTGATAGTGGTTTTTTATTTTTAAATTTCTAGAATTTGTATGTGACCTACCTTAATAGTTTCCATCTCTCTCCCCAAATTCCTCATCTGTTCATAAACATTGTCTAATTTTTTTCAGTTTATCCTTTAACATATTAGTGTGATAGTTCCTGTATAATAGCTCCAATATCAGCATTAACTCTGAGTCTGAATCTGTTGATAACTTTTTCTCTTCACAAGTTTTTTGTTTTTTATTTCTTGCTCTTTGCGTTTCTCATAATTTTTGAGTGTCAGTAGAGAAGAAGAATAGAAAAACAAGCAGATAAGGTTTGATTACATCTAAAATGGACACACATCTGTCAGATCTTTAATGTGGGTTAGTGAGTGGATTCAATCTAGTCAATTGGTTTCTGTTGTTACTAGGGTCACCTTTAATGTGTCGAACCCTTTATGTTTCTCTAGCAGTGGATTGATGTTACATGCTACCATCTGAGATATAGATACTTAGAAGTAGAGTTTAAAACAGTGATTATTGGCCGGGTGCGGTGGCTCAAGCCTGTAATCCCAGCACTTTGGGAGGCTGAGGCAGGCAGATCACGAGTTCAGGAGATCGAGACCATCCTGGCTAACACGGTGAAACCTCGTCTCTACTAAAAGTACAAAAAATTAGCTGGGCGTGGTGGCGGGCACCTGTAGTCCCAGCTACTTGGGAGGCTGAGGCAGGAGAATGGCGTGAACCTGGGAGGCAGAGCTTGCAGTGAGCCAAGATCCTGCCACTGAGCTCCAGCCTGGGTGACAGAGTGAGACTCTGTCTCAAAAAAATTAAAAAAACAAAAAACAGTGATTCTCGAACAGATGATTTATTGAGGGGTCCTCTCAGAAGAAGGGAATGAGTAAAGCATGTTAATGTTGAAGGAAATGTAGGCAAAGACATGGTGTCAAGAAAAGTCTAAGGTAAGTATAGTATAATGGTAGAATCTGGAGTGTAAATACCATGACAGAGGTTGTCTTACCTAGAGATAAGCTGTTGTACCCCTAGCTGACTCGATCATTAGCTAGAGGCTGCCCAGCAGGGAGGAGGCACAACTTCCTAGGGGTTTCCCATTGGGGTAGCTCCGTTTGCCATGGACAAGCCTCTGGGGAAGGCTGGAGTTGCAATAGCTGGAGAATGGGTGCAACAGCCAAATAACAGGAATCTGGTCAGGTCACCCAAAGCATCCGATATATACAAATTCTGACTACATTCTATATTCAGTCATTCCAATCAAATTACAGATGTCAGTTTGCAGCTAGGACATTCGTATATTTAGTCAAGGAGTTAGAAGTAAAAGAATTAGATAATATTTTCACGAAGTGTTTAAGACCAGCATGCATTAAGTGTTACCCCTACAATTTTAAAAAGTAATTTTTTCACACAGTAGATTGAGAATAGATGTTCAAAATTCATTGGTTACATTTTTGTCATAAATTTCTTGTATATGTATTCGTACTGTATGCCTAGAGCTGGCATTCTAAAATTAAATAGATGTGTTGTATAATCATAAGCATACCATATAGTGAATCGAGATACCTGAGTCCTAGTCTAGAAATTACTACTAGAAAACTCTGTGACTTTGGGCAAGTCACTTAGCCACGTTTTCTTTATCTGTAAAAGCCAAATAAGAAAGACAACACATAATTTTAAGATTCAATTTGGTTGAGGGAAATTTTATTCAAGTTAAGAGTGGATAGTATGTGCCTTTCCTTTATTGCTAAGAGCAAAATGATATTCTGAAATGCAGACTCTTTTCCATGCAAATTAACAGTGATTTGAAATACCATAATGAGAAATTCCAAATTATGCTTAAGTAGATTAATTTACACCTGCATTTTTAAGCTTCATATATACATATTCTTGCAAAACATAAATAAAATGGTGCTGGAAAAAAAAAGAAATTAAGTAAAATTGTAAATCAGGGGATATGTGAGTGAGGAAAGAGATGATTAAAATAGCAGGTTAGATGTAAGTATAATTATTTTAAATGTCTTTTTTTAGTATGCTAATGTTTTATTTTAACTGACAACTAAGACAAGCATAAATTTAAAGATATATAAAATTTATAGTTACATACATTTAAGTAAAGGAAGGATCTTAGTTTCTCCTTTAATTCTCTGAAGTTTATAAATGAGAATTCTAACATGCAAAGTGTTGGGGAGAAAAGGGTAGGGACTTTGATGAGAATTAAAAGTGCTCTTCTGGACGCTGCTAAAATTAAAGATGTATATTATTTGTTTGCCCAGAAAATGTGGTAGGATTTTATTTTAATCACCCTGAATTTACTTTGCAATAAAAGGGTCACCCTGGACACCCTGCACTGTCATTTGGCCTAATTAAGTTTTACATTTCCTCTAATTCATGAGTAGAATCTATATACATGTATTATTTTGGTTTTCTGTTGATGAAGTACATGGGGAAGACACAGGTGAAATCTTTGGTGAAATACAGAGAGAAAAGGCATAATTCAACAGTAAACATCATATGGTCAGAGGCAAATATCGTAGCCTTTAAAAATTCATAAAAGCTTGGGAGGCCGAGGTGGGTGGATCACAAGGTCAGGAGGTTAAGACCATCTTGGCCAACATGGTGAAACCCCATCTCTACTAAAATACAAAACATTAGCCAGGCGTGGGGGTGCATGCCTGTAATTACAGATACTCAGGAGGGCAGGGGAATTGCTTGAACCCAGGAAGCGGAGGTTTCAGTGAGCGAAGATCATACCACTGCACTCCTGCCTGGCGACAGAGCAAGACTCCATCTTAAAAAAAAAAAAAAAAAAAAAAATTCATAAAAGCCCTAAAAGATAATGTTTGTTTATAAGACAAAGCTGAGAACAAAATCACATTGGTAATGCACTCTTCATTTTGCTTAAAAAGTTTCTGTCATATGGTATAAGATGTGAATTCTTATGGTTATGCAACAAAAGAAAAAATGGAAAAAACAAACATACGAAAAGTAAAATGGATGAACAGCTTCTGAATCATAAGTCTTTATCTTTTCTAAATCCTTCATGAGATCATGCAGGATGTCAGTAAAATATCCAAAGATATTTCAGCAGACAGACATGTGTGTATACTTTGTGCTATTCTAGTACTCTGAAGGCTTACAGTGTTAGAAGAGCAAGGTAAGTATCAGTAAACAAGAAAGTTATCGATTTACTGAAGTACAGATCTATATAGAATAATATAATAAATGCACATTTTGATTTTTTTTCAAAATTGATGCCGTAGATAATATTCTGGAAGAAAAAACTGAATAAATCACGAATGTAATGAGATTTCCTTGGGTTGATCTTGTGAATAAAATCAATAGATAAGCTACCCAACCCTAAAGTAGCTTACTTACCACGTTTTTCCTTTTGTTTGTTTTGGTTTATTTTGTTTTGTTTTTTAACTGGTCTGTTTCTGCTGTAGTCAACAATCCAAAATAGCACTAAGAGTGACTATGGAAATTTTCCTAAGCATCAATTTATATTGAATGACACACATTTTAAAATTGTAAATATTTTATAATGGGTTAGATACTTTAACTTCACATTTAATGAAATAAACAATTTCTTAATCTTCCCAAAGCAGTGACAAAAAAAAATTTTATTTTCAATGGCAAGTGTGATAAGTGAATTGATCTAGGAATAGATTTGGAATCTAGGGAACAAATGAAAGCTCATTAGTGCTTTAATCATAAAAATAACCATTATTATGGTCATGCTGCGTTTCTATGTAAATTTTTTTTTAGAAAAACCAGTGTTTTTCCTATTTTTCCTATTTATATACTTTATGTATGACTTCATTTTCCTAAAACATGTATTAACCTGCAAAAGGGCAATGAAATTATTAATTATACACAATCTTAATATGATAAACATGTGACAAGAAAATAACACATTTTTCCATCCACCATGTTGTATTCATTTGTAGTTACAAAGCCTTTCTTTCAAATTATTTAATTAAATTGTTCTATTCCTAACTTGTTCACTGATCTCTATTTTACATATATTATGTCCCAAATAATTCATTTGTGTCTTGTATTATTTTAAAAACACATACACAATATGGGAAAGTCAGTAATTTGTATTTTAAATCATGAAATACAAAAAAAGTCTGTGTGTTTCACAGAATTCAATTTTAATTTTAGATACTGTTGGAGATTATCTGGTTAAACTTTTCATTTCACAGGGAAACTTGTAGACTTTCTAGGCTTAAGCCTTTTTTTTCCCCCACCCCTCTGGAAAGTTAAAGAATCTTGAAAGCAATAGAAAAAGCAGGTGATTAATTGCCTGTAGGCTTAGTCCTATTGAAAAAAATGGTCCTGCATGGTGGCTCATGTATGTAATCCCAGCACTTTGGGAGGCTGAGGTGGACAGATCACTTGAAGCCATGAGTTCAAGACCAGTCTGGCCAACATGGTGAAACCCTATTTCTACTAAAACTACAAAATTGGGCAGGGAGTGGTGGCACACACCTGTAATCCCAGCTTATTGGGAAGCTGAGACCAGAGAATCACTTGAACCTGGGAGACAGAGGTTTCAATGAGTCGAGATTGTGCCACTGCACTCCGGCCTGGGCTACAGATCAAAAAAAAAAAAAAAAAAAAAAATAGAGAAAGTTGCTATTCAAGTGTAGGTCTCTGACCAGAAATAGTGGCATCATCTGGAAGATGGCTCGAGATGCAGAATCTCCAGCACCACTACAGATTCATTGAATCAGAATCTGCAATTTATCCCAATTCTTGATGATCCATAAACAGGTTAAAATGTTACAAGTATTTATTAAGAAAAATTTGGATTGGAATGAGATTTGCTTTTAGGATCTCTGCTCACTTCCATATCCAACTCTACTTCTTAGAGTCTAAAAACATGATCCTACGTGTTCACCAACGTAGGATGCTCATGGCAATCAGTCCTTCCTAATCTGTGGAGAAATACTGTGACATATTTGTATATAATTTTCAAAATTGTATTAAATTGGTCATACTCTGTTCCTCAAGATCCATTCTTTACCCTGTTCCCTGCTCTGTGCCATAGAGAGGCTGTACTCTAGGAACAGTGACCTGGGTTCCTTGCACTTTTGATTTTGGTTGGATTTTGCCAATGAAGAGAACCAGGTAGAGATTAGATAATGAAAGAGGAAGTTAAGGTGACTATTTTCTGACTCCTATTTTCTCTTTGCTTGGGCACCAGAATCCTAGAAATAGCTGTTCTTCTCCACAGTTACACCTGGTGTTGGGCAGCTCCTCTTCCAAGACTTGTGCTTCCTCCTGGCTCTAGTATTACTAGTTCATCCCCTAGCCCCTTCAGGGCTACAGGTGGTACCATTTTCTGATGTTGCTAGTCCATCAACAATCTTTGCTGATTCCCTCAACCCTAACTACAGCTCTGTACATAGTCTCTTCATTGTGTTCAAAGTTCCAAAATCATCAGTTTCCTGCAAGGACACTACCTAATACATCCATCTTTTCTAATTTATTTGTATATTTTATAATGTTCTATAATTAACCTATCCATGCACACACACACACGTGTAACATAAACATCCATACAAACACACACACACTGGTATAGTAGGGAGCATAGTAAATTTATTTAGAGATCACTGCTAACATCATCCAAAGTTGACAAGTAATATGTTAAAAAATGTGCTCTTCTAACAAAGCAATTGTTCTATAAGAGTAATTGAGGTCACCTACAGATAGGTCTAATCAGTTAAAAACATATTCATATTTTTTCTAGCATTACTTTTATCCTTGTGATTCATATCATTAATTGGTTTGGTATTTTAACAAGACATCAAGTAAAGAAATAAATGATTAAAACCTGCATAAATAACATGGGATTTATTTTAACTTGATGTATTTGCTAATTTATGAATATGCATATATGTACTAACTGGCAAAAACCTCAACTTTCTCTCTCTATTTGTAGTTAAGAAAGTTAGTAGCCAGACTTTCTCACTCCCCTCTCTACCAGATAGGAAATTGCTGTACCTTTTCTGGGACAACTGACCAACCAAAGAAAAAAACTCACTGCAACTGATAGGTGGTGCCCTCCCCCAACAATTGCCAAGCCACTTCATCTTATACTGAAGCACAAGAATCCACTCTACATGCTGATGGTAGGCATGTCCAGCCAATTCTTAAGGTCTCATTTTTTATAAATAAAACGAGAGTCAAGAATTGGCTCCTCATATGAATGACGACAGAACAAACAAACAGAAAAACAGTAAAGATGACAGAAAAGATTTAAAATAAAGGCGATGCTGGGAACAGAAAAAGAAAGCTTTTGGAGCCATGAAACAAAATAAATCTTTAAAATCTTATTCAGAGAACAAACTTATGTCTTTAAAATTCAATTGTAGTAATGAACACTTCAGTTGAGGACAAAATGAAGACAATCTTTCAGAAAGACAACATATAAATACAAATATATAGTGAGAGACAAAAGAAGAAAAATAGAAGACTATCTAGAAAACCCAAAACCAAATAATGAATCTATGAGGAATAAAGAAGGAAATGAAGCCAAAGAATTAAAAAAAATTCACTTATACTCTCCAAAATTAAAGGTAAAGCACATGCGTTTCCATACTGAAACTATCCACCTACCGTCCAGCAAAATGGATGAAAAAGATCTGTACCAAAGCTCATTATTGTAAAATTTCAGAACACTTGTGCCTAAGGGGAGATTATAAACACTACCAGAGATGGGAGATTAAAAATAAAATATTATAAAGAGAAGATCAGAAATCAAAATATAATCGATTATTTTAAACAGCTGCAATGAAAGCTTGAGGACCATGAAGTAATGCCTGAAGATTTAATGGAAGTGACCATCTATGGAGAACTCCATATCTAGACAAATAATCAAAACTGCCAAGACATTCTCAGACATAAAAACTCACAAACTACATAAGCATTCACTCATACACAAAAGCCATTGAAAAAATGTGTACTACCAAAATGAGAGAATACGTCAAGAAAGAAGGAGTTGTGGGAATCAGAAAACAGGGTATCCAAGACAGAAAAATGGCTTAAAGGATTTTACAGGATCATGGTGGAGACAGATTGCAGAACAGCAACTGAGCAGCAGGCCTAGAGAGTACTCATTCAAAAGCAAAACATACTCCAGGAGAGATACTGCCAAGAAAGAAAAAGAGAGAGAGGAGAAAGAAAGTTTTATAGATTATCTCATCAATTTGAAAATATCTCATGGAAATTTGTATTTTTGGAAGATTAAAAAAAATCAAGAGGGGGCGGAGCAAGATGGCCGAATAGGAACAGCTCCAGTCTCCAACTCCCAGCGCGAGCGACACAGAAGACCGGTGATTTCTGCATTTTCAACTG